>NC_056743.1:1326979092-1327276592 GCF_019279795.1 Protopterus annectens
CATCTGCTCTGACACATTTGGTGCCATCAGAGGTGTCTAGGAGCCAAAGCTCTCCAGTCGGCTCCTGGGGGGATGTTCAGATTCGAGTTTCCTCTGTGTTGAGCTTACCCCCTCTGGGATTCGGCGCGGGTGAGCTCTACTCCTACATCGGTCTCTGAGCCGGTCTCTTTGGAGCCAGGGATTCATTCCCTTTTTTCAGAGTGGGAGGTGCTCTCAGAGCCAGGGGGGCCTGCTTTCGAGCTGATGAGTGTGCTGTCTCCTCCTACAGCTCTACACAAGGGTACTGGTAGTCTTCCCCCTAGGGAACCGGTGTCTGTCTTGACACCATCCCATCCTCAGGACAGTGGAGATTCAGGGCCTCAGGTAGCCCCACCAGGTGAGTCCCATTCTCCCGAGACCTCCACAGAGTCCCCATCTGAGGAGGCCCCTCAGAAGAAGGCATGCAAGAGGAAGTATCTAGACTCCCCTGATGAGTCCATCACCTCAGATACTGACCTCGAGGAGTCAGGAGGGTCCCCACGGTTGCCTTCTGAAGATATCTCCTTTGCAGATATCTTGAAAATCCTGAAGCAGAGAGGTGGCTGGAAGCCCCTTAACCCTTCTGATGAGGAGTCTGTATACCTGAAGGCCTTCAGATCTCAACTTTCATTCTCTTGGGTGTCTCCACCCTTCGCTGAACTAATGGAATTGGTTAGTCGAAAGGCATGGGAGTCACCAGACACTATGGAACCAGTCCCTAGGAGACTAAATTAATTTTTAATGGCACCAACAGAAAAGGAATTTCTTACTAAAGGCGGACCATGCTGTGGTGGTGGTGGCAGTCACCAAGAAGGTACTTTCTGAAATGTCCTCGTCTGTTCATCTGCTGAATAAAGAATCTCAAATGATGGACAGATGTGGGAAGTGAATTTTCTCATCAGCGACTTTCACCCTTTGATCGCTGAACTACCTAACGCACTTCAGACTACAGAACAGAGTGATTTCCTGAAGCAGTTGGAAGATACTCTAGAAGGTTCACTAGTTGCAGGAGTGTCAGACAAAGTGAACTCCCAGCTATCTACCTTAAATTCCATAGTTAACTCCTCCATGAGACTGATTTTTCTACACAGCGGATGGAGCGAGCAGGGCAGCGTGTTCAGGAGTTTGCCTAAGGAGACGCTCCTGGATGCACTTGTGTAACTTTGCAGAACCTTTTATGTCTACCTTTGTCAATTGCCGTTTCGATGGTTCCTCACTCTTTGGACCTAAAGTCAAGAACACACTCACCAGATGCGAGCAGGAAGTAAAAACTCTCTCTGCCGTTGGGGTGGATTTTTCCATACCTTCCAGACCCTATCCTAAGGGCCAGAAGGGTGGAAAGATGTGGTTCAAAAAAATCCCAGGGAGTTTTTTCGACGCATGTGGTGAATCCTTCCCAGGGCCAGAGGAGGAGGAAATAATGGTAGATGCTATCCACGAGGTAGAGGGAGTTCACAACATCAGGGTGACCGTGATTCGTTTCGCTGCTGACCCTTTCAGCGCTCCTGAAAGGAGTCCCATCTGTCCTACTCTGGAGGCAGTAGGGGAGTGATTTTCTCTTTACCCAGAAGCCTGGCGAAATATTACAAAAGACAAGTGGGTGCAAAGTATAATATCCAGAGCTTACTCTATACCCTTTTCCCTTCCCGTCCCACAACTCGGGAGGATCCCGGATGTTCCACCCAGTCAAAGGGAACAGGCAACTATAGAGATTCAAAAGTTGCTAAACAAGAGTGTCATCCAAGAAGTCCCCACAGACCAAGTAGGAGTCAGAATTTATTCAAGATTCGTTTTGGTGCCAAAGAAGACAGGAGACTGGAGACCCTTATTGGATCTCAGCAAACTAAACAAATCCATAAAGAAGTCCACGTTCCGAATGGTGACACTGCAGTCAATTCTTCCCTTTTTGGGAAAGACTATTAGATGTGCTCGATAGACCTCCAAGATGTGTACTACCACATACAAATGGACAAAGCATCAAGGAGTCACCTGCACATCCAGCTGGGAGCCAGTCATTATCAGTTCCGAGCTCTGCCCTTTGGCCTCACTACAGCCCCCCAGAGTGTTCACCAAATGCATGGCAGTAGTCATGGCTCACTTGAGACGGTTAGGAATCCAAGTGTTTCCATATCTAGACGACTGTCTCCTGACTGCCACCACCAAGCATCTTCTTCAACAGTCGAGAGACGAGACCTTTAACATTTGTTCTCAGTTAGGAATAACAATAAATGTAGAAAAATCTGCCTTGTTGCCTTGTCAACATATTACCTTTATAGGAGCAGAGTTAGACACTGTCTCCATGATAGCAAAATTACCTACAGAAAGAGTTATGGTACTCGAGCAACAGATTTCCAATCTTCTGCCAAAGACAAAAGTAAAAGTAAAAACGGTCCTGAAAGTTCTAGATACAATGACATCAACTATAACCTTGGTCCCATTAGCCAGGATGCACATGAGAATTCTCCAGTGGCTTCTCTTTTCTCAGTGGTCACTACAAGAACTTCCAGTGTCTCACCAAATCCTTATTACAGAGTCTTCCAAGAAGGACCTGAGATGGTGGCTCCTCTCCAGTCATGTCACATCAGGTCGACCTTTTACCCCACAGCAACCTCTGGCTACAGTGACTATGGACACCTCCCAGATAGGGTGGGAGGGGCATTATCTGGGAAGGACTGTCCAAGGCACTTTTCAAGATCACAAGACCCATTGCACATCAGTGTCCTAGAGATAAGAGCAGTGCTCTTGGCATTGCAAGCACTTCAGGACTCTCTTCCACTAGGAAATATTGCAATTCAGTCAGACAATATGTCAGTGGTTTAATACATAAACAAGGAGGAACCAAATCCTATCCCCTTTGCCGAGAAGCTCTCAGAGTATGGCGGTGGGCAATCTCTTCCCAACATTTTTTGGTAGCACTGCACATCGCAGAGAAATCCAACATGATAGCGGACAGGCTAAGCAGGGCTATTCTTTTGCCTCACGAGTGGTCCCTGAAGAAAAAGATAGCAGAAAAGATTTTGGGGTCAGCTTTGCTGTGACTTATTTGCCACTCACATGAATGCCAAATGCAGCAACTATTTTGTCCTGATCCCCCTCTGAGGGAGTCGCCCAGGGATGCTCTTGTTCACCATTGGCCCTTGGGACTTCTGTATGCCTTCCCTCCACTCCCCCTGATTCCACAAGTCATTCAGAAAGCCTACTCATTGGGAAGAAGGATGATTCTCATCACTTCATACTGGCCTCATCAGATTTGGTTTCCCTTCCTCTGGCCACATATACAGGAGGAACTGTGGACCCTGGACCTAGTTCCAGACCTTAACTCATATGTCGGAAACCCTCCACCCCTCCCTCCGCACCCCTCAGTTTGACAGCATGGCTGCTCCAGTTCCCAACTTGGTCAGGCTTCACAGTTCCACACCACTAGTTAAACATATCCTAGTATCTTCGCACAAAGCTGCTGCTAGGAAGGTATTTCAAGCAAATGGAAAAGAGTCTCACTCTGGGCTCAGAGTAAAAATATCGATCCCTTTTCTGCAATGATCTCTTCCATCACGGAGTTCATATCAGAGATCTTTCAGCAAGGTTTTGCTGCAGCTACCATCAAGGTACAGTTAGCTGGAATTTCTAATTTTCTTGTAGGAGATGGAATTTCTAGCTTGATGTCACACAGGTTGTGTGAGGCCTTTCTAAAGGGTACCTGTTTGTTGATTCCTCCTATTAAAGAACCACGTTTGCCATGGGATTTGAATTTTGTTCTAACTTAATTTGACCTTGCCCCTTTTTGAACCCTCATCATCTTGTGACCTCAAATTTTTGTCTTGGAAGACAATTTTCTTAGTTCCTATCACCTCTGCAATAAGGGTCTCGGAATTGCAAGCCCTATCAGTCAAACCCTCCCCCATTTAATCTTCCATAAGGATAGGGTATCCTACGGATGAATCCTTCCTTTTTACCTAAGGTGTGTTCTCAAGGTAATTTAAACCAATCTACTGAACTGCCAGTGTTCTTCCCTAATCATAGCAACAAGGCATAGTAAAAGTTGCATCAGTTAGATGTGCATAGACAACTTTGCTTCTATTTACATAGAACCAAAGATATCGGGAAATCTGATCAATTGTTCATCTAATTTTCAGACACCAAGAAAGGCATGACAGTCTCTAAAGTTTCACACTCAAACTACATTACCTTTATTTACAATGCTAATAACAGACCGCTACCATTTAAAGTCAAGGGTCTACTAGGGCCATGGCAACATCCTCTGCTTACCTAGCTAAACTATCAATGAACAGTATTTGCGCCACTGCTACATGGGTAAGACCTCACACATTTATCACTCATTACAAGGTGGATTTGGCCTCCTGGGACAGGGCCTCCTTTGGTTTCCCTGTGCTAAAAAGTGTACTCCCATGAGCCACCCTGGAAATATGGTACTAGGGACGCTGTCCAACAAGTAAGAATGAAGGCGAGATAGGACAACATAACATAATGTTCCATTTTGTTGTCCATCTCGCCATTCATTCTTACGATCCCCCCCTACCGAAGGCTGCTAGAGGATCTGGAGGATTTCTTCCTTGGACAGGAGCTTCTCTGGATTTCTTTTTCTTCCTTTCCTTCCATGTGATACCTTTTATGGTAGGACTAGCAGTCTCATATGACTGAGTAGCAGCAAACAAGATCTGGGGAATTACACAATGCATGATAGTATAGCTATTTAGCCATGAGCCAAATGAAAAATGTCGAGCTGTGGTATGCGGCCGAGTCGGAGCTGAGGATTGGCTCCGAACCCAACAAGTAAGAATGAATGGCGAGATGGACAAACATGGAAAGTTATGGTGAGTACATAACTTCTATTTTCATAGGAAGTGGAGTGAGTTATCCAAGAAAGACTATGTTCCAGTATGGGGATGTTGTTACCTGCAGGGATGTAGATGGCTGCAATATCGAGTTTTTTATGATTGTTTATTTTGCAGCTAGCAATTAGAAGTTCAGCAGGGTGGAGGATTGGCAGTAAGATAGACGGGGGAGTAAGTTAAGTTGGTCAGAATAGATTATGGTGCCACCACCTCCTATTTTTGTGGACCATACCCAAGTGGATGATGATATAACCAGGAGGAAGGAATTCATTATCAGAGATCTGGGATTTAAGCCCTATTTTGGAGAGAGTAGCTGTATCAGGAGTATGTTGAGCTGTCCATGAGTGGAATTCAGTGACTTTATTTAGTATGCTATGAATATTCAGAGAGAAAAGGTTAAGGACTTGGAGGAGGAAGAGGGGTGAGGGGGAGAAGGAGGTAAGTTGCATGTGAGAAGAGATGGGCAGGAGTAAGGGTCTGAGTTGGGGTGAATATCTGCAGATAGGACTAAGTTTTGTGTGAAGAGTATAAGGGGAGGGATGTTAAGTCTGTAGATGTGGTATTTAGGCTTAGATTTCAGGGGATATGAGGGGTGGAGGACTAATTTGATTTTGGGAAGAAGTGGGTTAGAGGAGTTGAGTAATGAGGGGGCTATTAAAGTGTGAGGAGGTTTCAGTGTTTCTAAGTAGGCAACTGAGAGTGGGAGGTAAGCTTATGGGAGATAAGTTAGATTGGAGTGAGGTCATGTCAGAGAGTAGAATGAGAAAAGGAGTAGAGATAAAGATGAGAGAAGCATAGTAAGGGAGGATTTGGTAGAATGAATGGAGGAAAATTAGTGATACGATAATTAGGGATATTAGAATATGTAAGAAGAGGCAGGGAGTGGAAGGGATTAAGAGTATACTGGTATTACTTCAGGAGAGGGTGAATAGTTTATAGGGAAAAGTAGTAGGTGATGAGAGGCCATGTGATATATTTTGCTGAAAGTGTCAGTAGGGTTGGACTGGTAGTGGGGAGTGGTGTGGTGAGGAGGGAGGATGTGTGTACGGGTAATACAGAGTAAACAGGAAGAGAAGGGATTAAATATGGGAGTGGAAAGAATGGTTAAGGTATAAATTTAGAGTACTTGGGGGTGGGCATTGGGGGTAGGGTAGGGAAATGTAGCAGGCTGACCCAATAGCGGTGGGAGCAATACCAAAAAAACAATTAGTAGATAGCTCTTGTTAAGTTCGTTTAAGTTACTGTAAATAGACCTTTTAGGTACAAAGACATAGGCTACTCAATGTGGTTAAATAACTTGCTGGTAGAATCGGTGGAAACCAGTATAGCCAATTGAGAAAACAGTAATTTACAGTGTGTGAATGAGAGTTTGGGCAATAGCAGGGAAGGGAGGAAGAGTTTAGCTGCTGAGTGTCTTTCTTCCTGTGAAGACTAGTAAGAACTTTAGTTGAATAGGGGAGAATTGTATTAAATAACCAGTAATTTTTCAAAATGACCCTACTTTATGTCCTTCATTTGTAAAAGCAGTGAGTTTAGTTGCTTGAGCTTTGAGGGTGTCTGTACTGTAGAAGGGAAGCAGTCCGTGCAGTCTTTCAGTTAGGTGGGTTTCCCAGGGTAGTGAAATAATGGCAGAGGGCTGAAATATTCTAAAGAGAGCACAGGCAGGGAGTCAGTAAATTTGGAAAAAACGCCAAGGAAAAAATCAGTTTTAAATAGATGCACTAACGCACTGGCCATAAACTAAGAATAGGGCAGAGGAACAACTGGAAAGCACAACAGATAGGAAGATAGGACCAATGGTACAGAGAGACATAGAAAACCCAAGACAGAGTTTAGTCAGAAGCTCCAGGTAGATAATTATGTGGTAGAGGCTCATAACAGGAAAAATTCAGCAGGTGTAAACTGTAATGGGCAGCAAGTATAACACACGGTAGCAATGCAATGAAAGTTTAACAGGAATAAGTAGCACTACACTGTCATGCATCAGCCATATACCATAATCACATACTGAATGCAGCTAGAATACATATACTGTCATAACTTGAGACAGACAGTAAATAAACCCACAACATCAAAAAAAATGCTGAGAACCATGTGTATTCCAACAAGGGTAGAAGTGAATGGTCACTGAATTGATGCCCTTAACCTGGTAGTTAATCACTTCATTGCTAAAATAGCAGTATATATCCCAGCGGCATATTCATTACTAAAAAAAAAAGGCACTCTGCAACTGTAACTGGTTATGAACAGACTATGTTATACTTAAGTTAGTGCCAATGGGAAAAATACTTTGAAGGAATATAGGTAAATGGGATGTGGACTTTATTAAAGGACAGAATGTAGAAAGGTTCAGAAGGAAAAATAAGGTACTTATGTGTGGTAATAGACATACAGTCTTGGCAAAAAATAGTATAAGCCAACAAACTAGATATTTAATAACCATCAGACACTGATTATTAAAGGAATAAAGTTTTAGTAAAAACAACAGTTTAAAAGCAATGATCAACTGTTCATGGGAGAAAATGAAGGTAAGAGGCAGAAAGGATCAAAAACAGTAGGAAGAAAACTTCATTAAGAATATTAAAGCCAGTAGACTGGCTTTCTTTAGGTTACCTAAAAGAGTAAAGAGACAGGGTCCATGACAAGAAAACTTTGTGCTTTTGCTCATTTCTCCTGTGTTCTTTCCAGCCACCCCGGTGCCTCCATCATTCACTGGGTTTACCAGCCTCCCTACTACCCCTAGACTGGCTTTCTTCTAAGGCTCAGCATGGAACCTACGGGCATCCTAGGAGAATGTGGTATTGACTAATTACACTGGAGAGATTTTTTCAGTTATGATATACCTATTTGTTATCCCCTCTCCTGTGCGTTCATGTGTTGCATCTGAGGGCTACTCCTCTATATGGGCCATGCCTCTCCATAGGGAAAGCCTAGACAAATGCCTCCACCGGGATGAGCACACCCATAGCTCTCTGCCAGTACCTCAGACATCTGAGCTATTAATCGAACACAGGTAGCCAAAGTTGTAGTTAATGCTTTATCCCTGTGTGTTGTAACACTAGCCTAGTGATTAAAAAAAAAGCCTTAAGCAAAATGACATTTGAGGAAGAAAATGGGAATTAACAACATTGTTTGCAAACTTATTTGCTGAAACATAGGGCTATAGCCCTTCACAATTAAACATATACTGTAAAGACTGTAAGCATGAGAAAGTCAAATTTACAGAAGATGTGATCATTAACAGTCAAGAGGCTCTGTGTGGTTTATAAAGCCAGCATGTGGTCATTGCATAACAAACAGAGACCTAAAAATTGTAATGGAGGTTATACTAAAAAAAACACTAAAACTTATTTTTCATCCCAGTCTCAACCAAGCTCAAATACCTTCAAACTGGAAAATGGCTTTTAGTAAGCCAACATGTAAAGGAACAGGCCTGTGGGAATCACCATATTATTTTAGATTGATAAGCCTTTTATCCACACATGAAGGTTATGGAATCTAAATGCTGAAGATTCTCCATGAAGGACAGAAAAGGGCATGGAAATGTGATGCGTGTTTACATGCACAGGCTCTGGTCACATGATTATGGCTCCAGTAATGTTGTGACAAAAATACTAGAGAATAAAATTCAAGACTGAGATCATATATAGATTTTTGATGGCTTTTGATAGGGTGGACTGTAAACTGCTAATTAATAAGTTGTCAAGACACTGATATTTCTAGTTTGCTACTACATTGGATAGGGTCTTGTTTGAGTAATTGAGTTTGACTGATGATGATAGTACTATGGGGTATGGAGGAGGGGTCCCTACAGGGTGTAGTCCTTGAAATGTACTTGCTTAGCATTGATGTATCTATCATTCCCCATTGTGTTTGAAGTCTGTTTTGGCCGTTATACAGATGACCTTAAGTTGGGCAACTATGTTACAAATGTCAAAGGCTAAGAACTTCAGTTTTGTTTGCCCAGACTTGAATGGGCTAATATTGACAACATGGCAATTAACATCAGGAAAACAAAACATAACTTCCCAAGTTCAAAAAACTGAGGTGTGATTACAAAGCAGGATTTGAGGTTATAGAGGAGGCTAAAGTCTTTAAAGATGTTGACACCTGGGTAGATAAAACTCTAACTTTCAAATTATCATGTAGGCCAGGTGGTCAAAGATTGCAACAGGAGTGTTGGATGTGTAAGAAATCCAGAAGCTCACAGATGACAAAAACAATCTATATAAGATCTTAAGTGGAATTATGGTAAACTTATGTGGTTCCCATTTAAAAAAATCACATTACAAGACTGGAAAATATACAGAGAAATGTTTACTATGTTCCAGGGGCCCATGTATCTGGGTTTACAGTTGTCTGTCCTTTGAATATCATCTGTCAGCTGTAATCAGGATGTCTTTCTACTTCGCACAACTGAAAACCAAGGGTATTTGGATCTAAATATGTTATTGCTTCCTTATATTGAGCACTGATTATACCTTTTATAAAATATGATGCCCCGTTTTGAATCTGCGTCTTTTTTCATATCAGACAATTAGAGATGCCCCAGAGGTTCCTAACTAAGAAGAGCTCAGGCTTTAAGGCCATAAGCTACCAAGAGAGGTTTGAAACTCCAGCAGTTACTTTGCTTCTCAAGAGACCATAAGGTGCTATGTGTGCCTCAATTTCTGTGCCATAAGAGTCCCTGCTGTTCTCCATCTCATATATCTTTTCAAATTTAATAGCTTAGCAACCCACCAGAACCTAAATCTTCACCAGCAGGTAAATGGAACATTATAGAGAAATAGATAAATCACATACTGCCTCCATTTTCTCTGACATGAACTGTCCCTGCAAGTTAATCAGTGCTGTAATTTATCATCTTTTAAACAGAAGTTAGATGACTGTGTAGGTATCCTTAAATTTATTCCGGGATTAACCAGCCTATCCCTCCTTGAAAAGGGGGACTGGCATGCATGTTTGTATTGGCAAGGTGTTTGTTGATGGTTATGAGACTGAACTGCCTTCAAAATCCTTTGAAACCTGTAAAAATCATTTAACGTGTAGAAGACAAATCTTATGAAAGCAAACTGCTGTTTATTTTAAGTAAATTAGATACACAAGAGGAGAGAATGTCATCCTTGTTTAAAAAGCCACACAAGATGAATTTGTTTAATGTGTAGAAGACAAATCTTATGAAAGCAAACTGCTGTTTATTTTAAGTAAATTAGATACACAAGAGGAGAGAATTTCATCCTTGTTTAAAAAGCCACACAAGATGAATTTTTGTAGGAGTGTCTGTCTGAGGAAACGAAAATCATATTAGACTTTTAAGAACATTGAATTAGTTTTCAGAATGCATGGTTAAGGAATGCAATCTATTGACATATTCAATAAGTAAGTGAAAGCTTGACCAGGTTCAAGAATGCAATTGACACTTTTTTACAGTGCTAACAAATATGGGTCAGAGATAGGCTACTAGGCTGGGATGCCTATGCTTGGGGCATCTGTTTTATTGACCGAGAAATATTTAGTACGTACATAAAAGCATTCATGAGGGACTACAGTCTGAACCTCCACTCCAGGAGTATATCACCCTTTTGGAGGGTCGGTTTTCACTGCATTTTGGCCTGAATACATCCTTTTGCCTGTTGTCTTCTCTAATATTTTAGGACACTGTCTGAGATTCTTTCCAGGTGTTAAATGTATTGCAAAAAACACATTAAAGTAAGATATAGTACTGGTATATTTACTGTATCAGCTGATCTTTGATAGGGCCATCTGCATTCAGTGTCCCACTTTTCCTGTTCATTTTCAAATGCTGCATTGAGCTTTGATCAAAATATTTAGTTTCTTATAGTTTAGTGCATCTCCCTGCAGGTAGAACCTGGTTTAAATGGACATGTCAAATACCGTGAATTATTAGTGATCACAGCCTTTAATTCTGGTGCAGGGACCTTGATTAGTCCAGAGAGGTCATGCCTCCATGAACCTGGTAGCAGTACACAAATAATGTCAGAAGGTAAAATAACCTGTGCTTGATTGCTGTAGGTTATAATTAGTGGAAAAGATTAATGACAGACCAACCAGAAAATGCCACTGTTTTCATATGATTATTAATTAAATTGGTCACGGCACAGCTGCATTTACTGTGAAACAGAGCAGGAGTACTGGTGGAAACATTCTGCAGAAGTTTGTCAATATTTGTACTCATGCTGCTAAGAAGCTAGAATGGATTGCCATGTACTGTGACCTAAATCAAGCCATCTGTGACAGTTTTCTGAATTTATGCATTTGCATGCATTGTGGTGCAGTTTGACAAACTCTTCGAGCAAATGAAGCACTATGGACCCCTGTTGAAAAGGCGGTTTCATGACAAATTGCCAAAAGTACTGTAAAGGCCCTGTGTTGAAAGGATTTATTGTGCCCTACTACCTGTTCTTTTATTTGCTGGCAACTTGGATGAGGAATACAGCAGTGCAGTGTATGCAAAACTGATAAGATGGTTACATCTGGCTAAATCATCAAAGCTGGATTTGGAGATTGGTTCAATGTAGTTTTCTGGGTATGGCTCATATACTGTGTGCAATATCACAGTTATCAGAATCTGTCAGAACTGTAATTTTATACAGATTGATGATGTTGATGTTATGATAACTTAGCAGTGTGTATAAATTATGATGCATTCTAAATAGCAAAAATGTGCAGTCTTTAATTTTAGAAAATTTTACCCATGACTTCGCCAGGCTGGGTTTTGGTAGCTATAACCTACATTCTTGATATATTGCTACATTGCTACTCTGACCTCATAAAGTCATTAGGCCTATGATCAACTATTGATTTTCTTTTGTTACTCAGTAGAGAAATGCATATTTAAGTAGCATATTGATATCTCCAGCCTTCTGCTATACACAAGTATCTAAATGTTGCATGATGTGTATTAAAAAGGCTTGTGGTTTCAACATTTTTCTCACTTTATTCATGGCAGTATGACATGTTGAAAAATCCAGTGAAAAAATATTAATATTCCTCAAATTCCTGACAACTCTGAAAATATATAGAGGCCATGTAATGCAACCACAAAAAAACATGGAGTTACTAACAAGCAGATAAGATGGAAATCCTTATAAGATAGCTGTACTATGCACAAGTTTTAAGGAAGCTAATTGTTGAACCATAGTGATGTTCAGAAGTTCTTGTACACTACAATAGGTGGATTGTATAAAAACATCTGCCTTTCAAAAGGCCTAACACAGACTAATAGCTGATGCCAGAGAATTGGTCAAAACTAAATAACAAGAAAAGCATAATATTAATCCTTTGGGAAGATGGATGCCCCTGAAAACTGCCACATTGATAATGCATCCTTAAGAAAAGACTCCGTAGTCAGGGATTTGGGAACACATGTAGATGGTAACATGTCCTTTGATCATCATCCCAAAGGATACTATTATGCTTTTAAATGCAAATAAGTAATTATATATTGCACAGTTTGTAAACAATGGTATGGCATCTAGGTCCAAAAATTGTCATTGTTCTCCCACACTCTGCCCTTATCAGACCAGTCAGTAAGAACAACTTCCTGTTGGTGTGTATCTGACCAAGCATATGCAACAACTGGAGTATCCGCAGAGGTTCCTTGCAAAAAGAATAAATGACCTAAACAATGTGTCCTTTCCAGACCACCTCTAAGCCTTATTCCTGTACTTGGTGTTCTACAGAGAGCTGATAGGCAGTCTATGCCTAGCCTCCAAAGCTTCTTCTGATCTCACTTTTATGGACCTGTTGTACATGTGCAAAACAAATAGCATCAGAATTACCCGATTTAGGGACCTAAACCATGTCTATAATATGAGTTGGACACATTTGGAGGTACCAGGTCAGATCTTACCTGTCCTCTGGGGCAGGCATCTCATTACACATTAGAGTTCTTCCCTTAACCAGTCCAAGAGTAACTTGGACCAGCAGGTGGAGAATTGGAATTTTTTTCTCGTTTTGGCATCTATGACTCTGGTACACAGAGGCATCCTATAAAGGCTTAACCACCCATGTTGAAGCCTAAACATACCCCTTAATATAACACTAGGCTATCAAAACTTGTCGGATACATTTGGGAAGCATGGTTAGTGTTAAAAAGGCCCTGTAGGGTCGATAGCCTAGTAATCACCTGTCAACTTGCAATGAAGAGATTCAGTTTGTTTTACCAGTTGATTTTCTCTTGTCAGAATATGTTAGGACTAGAGTAGCAAACATAAGTCAGCCAAAACTCTTAACACAAGAATTAAATGCAGTTTTTAATGAAGGCAAGAAGCTTGAAAAATTAAAAATAGGTAATGGCTTTATTTCTAAATGCTGATTTTCAGTCAGTGTTAGGAAAAACAAAGCATTCTTCATTTCATAACAAGTAAATCCATTCAAGGCTAATACCGAGGATGGATTTAAGAATATATGAAATTAAAATATGTTAATAGCTTTTAATGTATACAAATACATGCACAAATACTGCAGTCTGACAAATACCTGTAACTCCACTTTCTAGTTGTTTATTTAAATTGTCAGCATCCAGTTCTTTAGTTACTTGGAATCCAGCCATTTGGTGTGTGTGTGTGTGTGTGGGGGGGGGGGGGGCAGCTGAGTCATTTCATTGTAACCTATTATTTTTATTTCCTTTTTTCCATTTTCAGTCTTGTAGGATGACGTTGGTTATCAAGAAGAGGAGGAGGAGTATGAGGGCAGCACCAAGGATCAAGTGGTGGAAATTGAAAAAGGGTAATTGTGAGGTGGAGTTCAGGGATGAGTTAAGGCAGGCACTGGGTGGCAGTGAAGAGTTACCAAATAGCTGGGTAACTACAGCAGAGCTAGTAAGGGAGACTGCTAGAAAGGTGCTTGGTATCACATCTGGACAGAGGAAGGACGACAAAGAGACATGGTGGTGGAATGAGGAAGTACAGGAGAGTATACAGAGAAAGAGGTTGGCAAAGAAGAAGTGGGATTGTCAGAGAGATGAAGAAAGTAGACAGGAGTATAAGGAGATGAGGTGCATGGCAAAGAGAGAGGTGGCGAAGGCTAAGGATAAGGCATATGAAGAGTTGTATGAAAGGTTGGACACTAAGGAGGGAGAAAAGGACCTGTACTGATTGGCTAGACAGAGGGACCGAGCTAGGAAAGATGTGCAGCAGGTAAAGGTGATAAAGGATAATGAGGGAAACATGCTCACAAGCGAGGAGAGTGTGTTGAGGAGATGGAAAGAGTACTTTGAAGGGTTGATGAATGAAGAGAATGAGAGGGAGAGAAGATTGGATGATGTAGGGATAGTGAATCATGAAGTACAATGGATTAGCAAGGAGGAAGTAAGGATAGCTATGAAGAGAATGAAGAATGGAAAGGCTGTTGGCCCAGATGACATACCTGTGGAAGCATGGAGGTGTTTAGGTGAAATGGCAGTGGAGTTTTTAACCAGATTGTTTAATGAAATCTTGGAAAGTGAGAGGATGCCTGAGGAATGGAGAAAGTGTTTTGGCACTCATTTTTTAAGAATAAGGGTAATGTGCAGAGCTGTAGTACGTACAGAGGTATTAAATCACAGCATGAAGTTATGGGAAAGAGTAGTGGAAGCAAGGTTAAGAAGGGATGTGATGATTAGTGATCAGCAGTATAGTTTCATGCCAGGAAAGAGCACTACAGATGTGATCTTTGCTCTGAGAGTGTTGATGGAGAAGTACAGAGAATGTCAGAAGGAGTTGCATTGCGTTTTTGTAGACTTAGAGAAAGCATATGACAGGGTGCTTAGAGAGGAGTTGTGGTATTGTATGAGGAAGTCAGGAGTGTCAGAAAAGTATGTAAGAGTGGTACAGGATATGTACGAGGGTAGTGTGACAGCGGTGAGTTCTGCGGTGGTAGTGACGGATGCGTTTAAGGTGGAGGTGGGGTTACATCAAGGATCAGCTCTGAGCCCTTTCTTATTTGCAATGGTGATGGACAGGTTGACAGACGAGATCAAACAGGAGTCCCCGTGGACTATGATGTTTGCAGATGACATTGTGATCTGTAGTGAGAGTAGGGAACAGGTGGAGGAGACCCTGGAGAGATGGAGATATGCTCTAGAGAGAAGAGGAATGAAGGTCAGCAGGACTAAGACAAAGTATATGTGTGTGAATGAGAGGGAGGATAGAGGAATGGTGAGGATACAAGGAGTAGAGGTGGCGAAGGTGGATGAGTTTAAATACTTGGGGTCAGTAGTTCAGAGTAACGGTGAGTGTGGAAGAGAGGTGAAGAAGAGAGTACAGGCAGGATGGAGTGGGTGGAGAAGAGTGTCAGGAGTGATTTGTGACAGACGAGTACCTGTAAGAGTGAAAGGGAAGGTCTACAAGAGGGTAGTGAGACCAGCTATGTTATATGGGTTGGAGACAGTGGCATTGATAAAAAGGCAGGAGTTTGAGCTGGATGTGGCAGAATTAAAGATGTTAAGATTTGCACTGGGTGTGACGAGGGTGGACAGGATTAGGAATAAGTACATTAGAGGGTCAGCCCAGGTTGGATGGTTTGGAGACAAAGCCAGAGAGGCACAATTACGTTGGTTTGGACATGTGCTGAGGAGGGATGCTGAGTATATTGGGAAAAAGATGCTAAGGATGAAGCTACCAGCTAACAGGAAAAGAGGAAGGCCTAAGATAAGGTTTACGGATGTGGTGAGAGAGGACTTGCAGGTGGTTGGTGTGACAGAGCAAGATGCAGAGGACAGGAAGAAATGGAAACAGGTGATCTGTTGTGGCGACCCCTAACGGGAACAGCCGAAATAAGATGATGATGAGACACTGTAGTGTGCCTTCAAATTTTGCTAATTCTTCATTGTTAAAGGAACTATGTCTTATTTTTTCACCTTCCTAATATTTAGTTAGTGTATAAGTACTGGCTTTGGTACCAATTCAGATACAACTTTAATTTCTAAGATGTATTTCTCAGCCTGTTTTAAATATTTGCTTATGTGAAATGGTTACCTGTCAGGTATTTGAGCTAATAAAGTCCATGCTTTGAAACAATGAACTATAAAGTGCACCTTTATATTAAAAAAAGAGAGTTGTACTTTTATAAATTATAAACATTGTATCCACTGAATCTGCTGCATTCAGCAAGACATGCATCATAAATTCTACAGAGAAATGTTTTTGTGAGAAGGACCCCACGATGATGTAGGAAGGTCTGTGCTCCATCCTCCTTCAACTAGCTATACTGACTCAATTTCTGTTTTAATCAAAAGCAAGTATGTCCTTTACTTCAGGGTTTTATGATTTTGGAATTGCTAAATTTAGATGTGGGGTTTGCCCCACTGCAAAAATTGTTTGTTACACAAGTTCCTTTTTTAATAGTAATACTTCAGGTTATGCCTGCAAAATACGCTACTAGTAATGGTCTCTCATCACTGCAACACTGCATGTATGCATGCATCACATTAACCATCTCCTAGTGATTGTCACTGCAACACTGCATATATGCATCACATTAACTATCTGTTAGTGATTATCACTGCAGTGCTACATGCATGCATCACATTTACTGTCTGCTAGAGAGCATCACTGCAATGATGCATCACATTAACTATCTCCAAATGAGCATTGCTACTTACATGCATCACATTAACTATCTTCAAATGAGCATCACTGCAACACTGCATGTATGCATCAAATTAACTGTCTGCTAGTGATTATCACTGCAATGCTACATCCATGCATCACATTAACTTTCTCCTAGTGAGCATCACTGCAGTTATGCATCATATTAATCCTCTTTTACTAAGCACCGCTGTAGCACTGCACACCTTTGTTGTGATAAACCACATAGCATTATAGAGAATAATAAGTTTATATCAGATGGAAATCACCCATTACCAACAATTCAAAAAGAATGATGCAAAAAAAACAGATGTAGTACTCCATGAAGAAACAAGTGAAGCATTGATCATTAAATTTGCTATACCCAGTGATTACAGTGTGTTACATACAGAGGTGTACACACACACAGTTATAAAATACCAGGATTTGAGATAAAAAATGAGAGCAGTGCGGAAGAAAGATACCTACACAGTTCCAGTAGGAGTAACAGGTCTAATAAAAAATAATTTATAACTGTACTTAAGTATGCTACCAATACAGTAAACCCTGTATGAATTATAGAATGGGGCAGTTCTGGGTACATTGCAGGTGCTGAGAAGAGCACGCCTAGCTAACATCAGAGATTGGAATAGTACTAAATTCATGAACTCTAACCATACCCTGACTTAGGAATGAGATCACTTCCCATCTTAGCATAGAAACTCAAAACACTTGGAGAAATTAAACCACAGCACCACTGCAGCGCTGCATGTTTTTTACATTAACTGTCTCTTACTGAGCAGCACTGTAGACATGCATCACTTTAACCATTTCTAGCTGTGCACAGTTTTGTAGAGAATTGGGAAACAAAGCAAAAGGAATAGAAGCACGAAAAGGAAGAAATAGATTTTGGAGAAATATCTATGAAGACCCTGTGGAACATAACAAAGATGCTGAATGGATAGAAGAAGTAAAAAAAAAAGCAGTAAGAAGTTCAAATGTACAGGATATGAAATGGGATGAAGTAGTGGGCAAAGAAATTGAAACAAAATTAAGAAAAGCTCCTAATTTGAAAACCCCAGGCCCACATGCAGTACCTAACTTCCGGCTAAAAGTATTAACATCTTTACCAGAAAATGTACCCCTAAGTAAGAACTACTTATATGTGCATGCCAAACAGGCACCAGCCTGGTTAACAACAGGAAAATAATACTCCTCAAGAATGAACCTGCAAGCTATCCTAAAAACTTTGGACCTATAACTTGATTTCTGACTATATCTGTGCTACATGTTGGAATTGATGCTAACTTGAGTTTTTACAGTCATTTAGAAGAAAACTCAATCATGGCAATAAAACAGAAGGGTAACAAAAGAAAGACATATTGAACAAAGGATCATTTGTTAAATAAAATTGTAATATAGAATTGTAAAAAGGGGAAGAATCTAAGTATAGCATGGAAGGATTATAAAAAAAGTATTTGGCAACATCCCGCATTCATGAGTGCTTACAGGTATGTAAGATGCGCACAGTACATTGATCAGTTACATTACAGTGACCATGAAACAGTGGCAGACCAGTTTGCAGCTGAGCAGTGATGAAAGGACAGATTAATATCCCAGGGATAAAAATTCAAAGGAGAATATTACAGGGTGACTCTTTGTCACCACTGCTCTTTTGTCCTGCCCTTAACCCATTAAGCTTCTGCTTAACGGATTAGGTCATGGTTACAATTTGGCTCCCAGAAAACAACCAAGTTTAAAGACTTCTCATCTTCTTTACAGGATGATTTAAAGCTGTATAGCTCGTCAGATGGTGCTGAAAGCACAACTGCAAATGGTTAAAACTTTCTCATATGGTAAAACTACACACCAAGAAAATATCAGTCTGGGACAGGAATGTGATAGTAAGGAACTTGAGCAAGAGGGAGTGTATAAATATTTGGGTATTGATGAAGGATTGAAATAAAACATGAACTAATGCGAACAAAACTCAGTAAGGAATGTTTTAGAAGACTAACATTAATACTGAAAACAGCCCTGGCATCGAAGCTACAAACCAATTTCTCTTCCTGTTCTTACAGTTTTTGGGTGATTGACTAGCCCGAAAAGGTGTTGGATCAGTTGGACAGGAAAACAAAACAAAAAAAAATGCTTCACACTTGTCAAATATAAATATACCAAGATTATATATTCCTCATTCTGAAAGTGTTATGGGCCTCCTCAAAATTCATTATATGTGTAGAGCTGCAATCTTAGGACTGCATACATATCTGCTGACCTCACCAGATCCAAACATAGTGAAAGTTTTAAAACATGAGGAGCACAAGTCTAAGATGACTTACCTGCTTAGTTTACCAGAAGCATATTGGTGTCAAGCGGGAATGCAAATCAAACCAGAAGTAGATTAAAATCAGGCAGCAACTGAATGTGCCAAAGAACAAAAGGAAGAATATAAGGAGAAGGCTCTGATGAGAAGGGAAGAAATGTGGAAAATGGTATAAATATACTTGTAAGTCCAGAAAATTCCTGGAACAACCTTAATCTGATGTTGTCTTCATCTGATCTTCAATTTGTGGGTCTAGGCACCAACATTGGTGAGACTGTAAAATACCAATATTGCAGTCAGAAATGAGGGCAATGTAGAAAAAGGATACCCAGACCGTTCCAATAGTAGTAGGAGCAATGGGTCTCGTATATAGGTTTGCTACCAGTACATGCAACTCCATATGAATTACAGGAGTCAATTTTGGGCACATTGCAGGTGTTGCAAAGAGCTCTTTTAACATCAAAGATTGAAACAATATTAATTTCATGAACTTTAATCGTACATTGACTCAGGACTGGGGTCCATTCCCGTCATGGTACTAGAAACCCAAAAGACTTGGAGAAATTAAACTGACAGAAGCAGCACTGCATTAATGTGTCACATAGGTACACAGTACACTTTAATGTGAAAATTGTAGTTAGTGCTACATGTCCAAGTTAAAAACTGAGATATGCAGAAGGTGAATTGGTGGTTCCCAAATATCCCTTAGTTATGTTCTGTGATAGTCTGCTACCTTGTCCAGAATGAGCTTCAATGTCTTGTGTCCACTGGCTGCTGGAACAGGTTCTGGCATCCCTTTCACCCTCTAAAGGAATAATTGGGTCATCAGAAAATGGATGGATTAGTTCTAATACAAGCAGATGATAGTGTTCTACATTTCCTTACTCTTCAGCAGAAGAGTTTTCTGAATACAACTAATAATAAATGTATACAACAATAATGTACATTATGGTAAGAATTGAACAATAAATGTTTTTGTTGTATAGATAGCAGTAAACATGATATTAGCACATGTAATTACTGCACTGTTTTTGTTGTATAGATAGCAGTAAACATGATATTAGCACATATAATTACTGCACTGCACTATTCTACAATAAAGACTTGAAGCATACTGGGAACTGATGAGAAAATCTAGTTATTTTCTTCAAGCTCTGCATTTTAGCAAATCAGGTTCTTACAAAACAATATTTTTGCATGCTTTCTCATGTTTCTGTGCTAAGTTGCAGTGGTTCTTAGGTATACATGATAAGAAAGTCTTTCAGATTAAAGTTATAAAACAGGTATATCCCTCTCCAAAAATGTGGTGAATTCAGCTCAGTGTTACAGATTTTGAAAATCCAGGATCCACAATTTTTACAAGTAAATGCATGAAACATTTACTTGATCTCCTGCATGCACCTGGTAACAGATTTTTTTAAGTATATGTGCAGAATCTGTGTGTAGAAGTTTTCAGATAGTTAAGAAACTGAAACCATTTAGACCAGTGTTTCATTTTCTCGATCATGGCAATAAGTTGAATTGTAAGTACTTGTCTAATGTTGAATTATATTTATATACTGGCATGTACTAAAGGCTGTAAGTGCATTGCATGGCATATCAGAATCTGCATGAAACCAGTCATGAATGAACTGGTATATCAGCTCAGCTCCATTATGGTCCATTGATTCTCTCTGAATCATTGTTGAACTGTGAGGTAGCAAAGTACAAGATAGCATGTGTTTGACTATTCTGGAACTTTTTGTGTATGCTACAGCCATAGGAAATGCAAACTAGGTTGTACATTAATGCATTGTAGCGCCCACTTACTTAACCAGCAGCTTTCTTCCCACCTACCCTGCTAATATCTGTGTTGTGGGGTGTAAGTATGATTGGCAGATGTTCTGGGAGATGTTCAAGCATGTCTGTGGTTCTCAGTTGACATGAATGTAGGCCTGGGGAATAATTGCTGCCAAGAGTACTCGTAGCAGTATGGAGAGAAAGGAGTGCCCCAGTATAATTGAAGAATAAGCATTCTAGTTCCATTGCTGAAGAATAAAGGGAACATTCACAACTGTGGGTAGTACAGAGGTGTCAAACACATGTCACACTGCATGAAAGCACTGGAGAAGGTGTTTGATAAATGAATACTTAAGCGTAGTAGAAAGTAAGATGGGAGATGAACATTTTGGATTCCGATCAGGATGCAGCACAACTGGCCCAATGTTTGCAGTGAGCAGATAGATGAGAAGAAGCTAGAGATGAGGAAAGAGTCCAACTGGGCATTCTTAGACTTGGAAAGAGCATATGACAAGGTCCCAAGGAAGCTTATTGGAACAGTCCTGAGATTATCTGATGTCCCTGATAGAAGTTGTGCAGGCTATGTAGAAGGACCCAATGACAAAATTATAAACAGTGTTCAGACACATAAAGGGGGTTCCCAGTGGGAGTCACTGTGGTCTGAGCCCGCTGATGTTAATACTAGTGATGGACTACGTTAGCAAAAAGGCCAGAGGGGACTGATTAACAAACCCTGTGGTACACAGATTATAGGACATTACAAGCAGACTCTCAAGAATTTCAGCAAATTATAGGTGAATGGAATGTACAACTGAAGGCAAATGGGATGAGTCAAGTTGTTTGTCATGGTTGAAAATATAAGACTTCAGAAGAAGCTGAAAGTTTAAATAGAAGGGAAAATAGTGGAACAGGTGAACAGATTCAAGTATCTGGGATGGGTGGTGGAGGCGAAGGGACATCTGAATGAGGATTTCAAAGCTAGCATCCTACATTTTACTGCTGCAGTATGTTCTGCTCTTGTGTTGGGACTGATTTGTAAGAATGTTTAATTCTCTAGGCATGTGGTGGACAAGGGGTCATTATTATATTATGATCATGAGGATATCTGGTGCTGACAGGTGCTTGCCTGCTTCACTTTGAAGGATGTACATATGTGTAATTGCGATAGCAAGTTTGCCTGCATCACAGGAGACTTTGTTGGCAGTAAAGTCTCCCTTGCCATGCTACACGCACACACACACACACACACACACATATATATTTACATATATATATATATAGACATTGCAGTGTCACCAGCCACATAGCAACCAGCTGGTTTGCCAACTCCTTTGTTTAATAAATAGCATCCATTCAAGGAGGGAGGCCATTTGCATATGTACCTTATACATGGATTACAGTGTCTTCACTACAATGTCTTACTTCGTCATGTTACTAGCTTTATGATTCACAACAGCTTTTAGCATGTCAAACCTACTCTGTGGCACACAGTGTTTACAAAAAGCACTTGGTGTACATGTTTCTAGAGTTAACCACACTGTAACTAGTTTAAGGATGTAATTGTTATCTGACAACTACAAGAGCAAGTTACTTTTAGGCAGTCACTTATGCTTTGTGTTTCTTTTATTAAAAATAAGTAAAACTGTCTTACTGAATGACTAAGCTACACTGGCCAGGTTTTTGTTTTATTAGCAGTGCCTGGTAGTTCCTGTTTTAGTTTTGAATGATAATGCTTGATTAAATCTATAAATGAAAGCTTTAGCTTCCTGTGATTATGTAGATGAAAGCTGTTTATTGTTTTTCTGGCTTAGGTAGAGCAGCATAACCACTCTTGTTACACTGGTTGATTTCCAGATTCCAGGTGAAACGGGGCAGGCTGTCACTGTAAAAGGAGAGAAAATGCTTGGTCAGGCCTTTTATTTTAATGTTATGCCTGTATGGGAGCATGTTTTGTGCACATACTTTTGATGAGCAGCAAGATGTTTTATTGTTTAGCTGTTCAGAGAATGCTGGCTCAACAGGAGGCCATAAGTTGATTAGATACAATGATAAGGGGGAGATTACAACCAATTAACCTTTGGCTATCGTAAGTAATGGAGAATTTCCACGATTGATTATGCTGCGCCAATTTTCTTGTGGGCATCGGCTGTAGAAAACCCATTTCATTCATGCCACATGGACCAGGAGCATGATCCATTGGGCAGTAAGATACAGCAGCTGGCTGCAGAAACCTCCCTGCGTTGTGACTAAGGCAAAAAACACTTAATTTATTGAAGAATAAAATAATAGCAGAATGCATTGTAACCAAAACGTATTTCACTGTAAAGTTTAACTCACAGTATTGAGCTGGAATTTGAACTAAATATATAATAGGATACTTTGCTGTGACAAAACTGCTTATAGAACTGGGACAGAAGTTTGCGATCCCAACATTTTGAGATTAGCTGTTTTAAAGTTTTATAATGGTTATAAATTACCTCCTGCAGTTCAAAGTAAAAAAAACAAACACTGTTTTGTATACTAAAATGTTTTAGGCTAGACTAAGTTTCTGCATATTTGTCTGTTTTTTAGAAAATGTTTTTGCCAGCTGAATCTGAAGAAGAGATATTTGCTCACTTGGGATTGGAGTATATTTCCCCAACAGATAGAAATGCATGATGTCTGTCCATGTGCACACAGGATGAACGGCAAGAGACTGGACACACAGCTCAAGTTGTGGTGGTGGTTTGTAAGACTGGATTAATATGATGTGTCCATCCAGCATAAGAAGAGCAGGCCTGACACAATCCAAAGGATGAGTTTAAATGAGATCAGAACCATACTGTCATAATTCCTCAGAATGATTAAATAAATATGGGCAAATGTAAAAACTGAGCATAATTTAATTTCTAACTAGTGTACTGCAGCAGTAAGGATTTTTGAAGTATCACCTGATATGTATATGGTCTTTTATTACATAGCTGTGTTGTAGTAGTAGCAGCTCACAATATGTGCAATGAGAAAGCAAGTATATACTGTGTTTTAATGCCTGAGTTAAGGTACCCATTAAAACAATAGACCCATGCACTTTTTACATCCAGTGGTAATCACTACAGCTAGCTTAGCCTTTCTCTCAGGGACTTGTATTTAAACTATATTTCAAGTGTTTTGACAATTATTTGCAGGCACATCCGAACACAGCAGTTGACTGATCATTAGCATTCAGGTAAACTGTCTTCAGGCTGCCTGGAAGAAAGCCTCATTGCCTTATTAGAACTTTTGTATTAAAATAAAAATGTGCCTTGTCATGTCTACAGGTGTTGCATCTTGACCTTTGTTCTTTTCTTTGTCAGAATACTGGGCAAGATGGGGATAGTAAATGAAAGTAACTTGTAAGTTACAGTTTTGGTAAACGGTCATTTTGTATCATGTATTTTTCTAATTAAAAGTGAAAAGTATTAAAAAAGTGAGGCAGTGCTTTCTAATATTTGTTCAGTAAATGCCAGTTAAATTAGTTGCTTTGAATGACACCTTTTTGAACAACATTGTCTGTGGTTGGTACAGGATGTAGAAGAAGGGGTACAAATATAGCAAGCATTTGCTACAGTTTATATCTTGCATGGAGTATTACAGTGCTCATGTTGTACTAAAAAAAAAAAAACTGTTTTTCTTTTAAACTGTAGCTACAGTTTAGGCCACACAGGGAGCTGTAGGTGTAGCTAGGCATACTCAGTGTACTCAAATGAGTATATTTTTTTCTGAGCATCCCTTGGAAACATCAACACCCAAAGCATAGAATTGTTAGAACTGTGAAAATGAGTATCTGCAGTTTAGAGGT
This sequence comes from Protopterus annectens, assembly GCF_019279795.1. Taxonomy (NCBI): domain Eukaryota; kingdom Metazoa; phylum Chordata; order Ceratodontiformes; family Protopteridae; genus Protopterus; species Protopterus annectens. The sequence goes on from NC_056743.1 coordinate 1,327,003,456, forward strand.
ATAAAAATAATTATTGTATTAAATGAATACACACCTCTAAATCTTGTGTTTTATGGATATAAATGGTAACAATTGAAAACAGTGTGCCTCTTGTTATATACCAGGGTAACATTTTGAAGGTTGAGTATATTTTTAAAGTGATAGGTGGGTAGTGCGGGCAACGACATTAGGTTTGAGTACAAAATGTAAACATCTGGCTACACCCCTAAGCTGTACAGCAAGCACTCAACTTTGACTACAAGTGCAATACCGGCATTTAAAAGCATCCCCTAACACAGTTGCCCCTTCAGTTCACCCTAGATACACAACTGAGCTTACAAGACCACTGTTGGTAGCCTTTAATGTGGGTGTGTGGAAACATGCGTTTGCATGAGGAAGGCATTGTGGGCCTTTGCAGTGACATGTATCACATAGTATGTGATATGGAACCTTGTGAGAGTATTCCGTATGATAAAATAATGACACGTCTGTGTAGAAGTAGGGAGAGTGAGAAGGACCTAGGCTGATAAACTCACTAAGCCAAGAAAGGGAACCTGGATAGAGTCCAAAGTTTTCTTCTCTAATGTCAAAACAGAAAACTAGTCATAAACAGGATTCTCAGAAGCAGGTACTTAGAGACAGACATTACTGAGGCAAAAGTAGAACTACCAACACCAAAAACAGAGTAAAGTCACTGGAATTAGTCACTTTTTGTAAAGGAAGGAAGGAATAACAGAAGAGCCACCTAAACATGTGTTGGTAGGTGAAAAGGCTATATATACCCTTTACTTCAATTTAGTGTACTGTCAAAAGTGTTTCTGATTTGCCTGATTTGCAAATAAGCAATGAAAATATTTAGAAAGCACAGTGGGAGGATAATGCATTGTCTTTCCTTAGATCACTGTTGCAGTATTCCAAACTGTTGGGTTATCTTGCAAAATAACCTAGGCGTTCATTAGGGGTACCAAAGCTAAAACCTTCTATAGAGCCATACGGTTGACATATGAACTAAGCCTGTGAACATATCAGCATAAATCCTTAGACTATCTCACCAGAAGTCCGAATGCAGGTCTCAGACCCATCAGTCCATTCTACTCATGGTAGTTGGTGTCGTTGTCTTTCACTGGTACAGATAAGTGCACCATTGGGGGGAAGCCTTCCTTTATTTTTCTTTTTTGTATTTCTATTTGTTGCTCTGCTAGATGTCCGTTAGGATGGGAAAGTTCAATTCTGATAGGCAGATTCCCACCAAGGATCACCATTCCCAATGCATTTTCTGTCTAGGTGCAGAGCATGACTACAAAAGTTGGTCAGTCTGTCAATCCTTTGCTCCAGCAACCCAAAGAATTCAACTTTTGCCTCTCTCTATTCCTGTTTGGACACTCAGTGCCATAAGTTCATTCCCCGAGCGAAGATAGCAGATCCTTGTATTCCTGATATCCCATCCATTCCAAAGAAAATGTTTGAGTCTAGTCAAACTCTGAGGTACCCACAGAGGTCTTGGAACCTGCAGGACATCCAACACCTGCTCAGGCTCCCACAACTGCAACTCCTGGAGTCCAGTATGGCATCTAGTTGTTTTGGTTGAGCAAACCTCAAAGGTACTGACACGGATGAGAAGAGAGAACCCCGTTTAATTATTTCTGAGGGATCCAAAGGCATACTGTAGATCCTTGTGATAGAAGATGTCCTTCCATTTCACTGTTGCAGTATACATAACATTAGGGATCCCCTGCCGAGGGCAGCCTGACATCCAGCCAGTATGCCAAAGCCTTAGGTTGGTTTTACAGTACACGGTATGTGACACGTATGCTCCTTACATAGCAAAGAGCAGAAAGGTGACGTCCGGATGTACAATCCTTAGAACTTCATTGCCACCAGTCTGATCTCCATCGCTTGATCGTTGGTCTGAACGCCCACATTCCATTGCTGGTGTCACAGAGCTGTTGCAGATAAGTGCCCCATTGGGTTCCTTTTTTACTTGTCTTTTTGTTGCTTGTGGGTTTCATGTCATCCAAGAAGGGTAAATGCCAGAGTGGGAGACAGATTTCCAAGAAAGACCGCTATGAACACTGTCTGTTTTGCCTTGGCACCTCGCATGACCATACTTCCTGTTCTATCTGTCAGGCTTTTGTACCTAAATCTTTGTGTAGTAGACTTTCTTCATTGGCACTGTATCATGAGAATTAGCAACTTAAACTTCTTGTGAAACATGCAGTGGAGGGTACCACCCTCCCCGAGGTACAGCCGTCTGGAAAGAAGGCCAAGAAGCCTAGGATGGACTCTTCTACTGTTCAGCCTCCACCAGATGTTTTTCCCAAGGTGAGCGAATGCCTGGAGGTTCACCCATCTTTGTTGTCTGATTCCTCTGCTGCAGCCGGGTTGGAAGTGGGCAGAGATCCAGCTTTACATACTTCAAGGAGGCTTTGCAGATGTCCGTCTCAGACATTCAGGAGGAACCATGGTTGATCATTTCCAAGGGCCTTAGGGGGTGTTCCTCAGATTTTAGTCCGAGAAGAAGTCCCAGTTACTGTCATTGAATGCCGTGCTGGTTCAGGGCCTTTCAAGTTTTTTAATGTAGGTGTCCCATTAAAGAACATGTTTCTCCTGCCCCTAAGGATCCACAGAGTAAGTGGCAGGCCTTCAGTCAAGGTTTGTTTAGTGCTTTCATGGCACTGAAACCTCCTCAGGGTGTTTCTCTTCCAGCACCTCCTTGGTCCTGTACTCCCCTTAAAGGACCCAGAGAACAGGATTCCTTTGAGGAGGAGTTGGATTCTGATGAGGAATCCCTTGCTTACTGTTCTCAAATTCCTTCTCCTTTGGACTATGGGTCAGAGGAAGAGGAATCTATCAGTCGTTATGCTCCCTTTGAAAATTTTTTATTTGGGGGGACAATCTCCAGGATGATGGATTTTTTTAAATGGGATTGTGCTCAGATCTCTGAAATTCATAAGAGGTACTATGAGTTACTGCAGATGGAATCTTCAGAACCTTCTGTTTTCCTGGATGCATTTTCCAGTGCCTCTAAAGCTCCATACTCTCAGCCCCCTGCTGCCAAGAAACCTGAAAGCTTCTATAGGGTGCCTAAGGACTGTAAATGTTTGTACAAGTGCACTGCAGCTGACCCCTCAGTGGTGTCTGTAGTCTCTGACAATCACTTTCAATTGTTTCCTTCACCCAAGTTAATGCCCTCAGATAAAGATAGCAGAACCGTGGAAAGGCTAGGTAAGAAGGTTTACACCTAGGCTACCCTCACTTTTAAGGTTGTTAATTATTAGACCCATATGTGTTGGCTCTCTTGTCCCAGCTTGTCAGGTAATATCTGATGTTAAGTTGTCTCTCTCGCCTTCATTCTTGCTGGTTGGGTTCAGAGCCGATCTTCGTCTCCGACTCGGCCATTTTCTAAAGCTCGAGAGCTACTTACTGGCTCGAGGCCTCCTTATATCCCACAATGCCTGGCGCTAGATCCCCAGATCTCGTTTGCCGCTTCAGCTATGAGGTTGCGCTTTACTGGCTCAGGTCGTATTCCTCATCGGCTCTGAGGGGGCGAGTGGCATCGGACCCTTGTCTGAATCCTTCTCCCTCTCGGAGCCTTGGTGCAGGTAAGCTCGGCTCCTTCATCGGCCACGGAGCCGTCCCTTTCGGTGGTGGAGAGGATTCCTGTCTTCGGAGCGGGGGCCCTCTTCTCTGCCGGACAGGGGCGCCTTCGAGGTCATGAGGAGCGTGCTGACTTCTGAGTCTGCACCTCGATCAGCCCCTTCAGCTCCTCCCCCCAGGGTGCCTGCTTCGGTCTCTGCCCCTCCTCCAGACCCCAAGCGAGGGGATCAAATGCCCCAGGTCACCCCACTGGGTGTATCTTCCTCTTCTGAGGCCTCCCCTGAGATTTCAGAGGAGCCCCCTCGAAAGAGGAAATGTAAGAGGAAACATGTTGACTCCCCCAAGTCTGTCACATCAGATACTGACTTGGAGGATTCAGAAGGGTCCCCAAGATCCCCCTCTGAGGATGTCTCTTTCTCTGACATCCTTGAGATCCTTAAGCAGAGGGGGAACTGGACTGCCCTTAACCCTTCTGAGGACGAGTCGATATACTTGGATGCGTTTGGTTCTCACCCCTCCACCTCCTGGGTGTCTCTGCCTTTCGATCCATTGATGGAAGTAGTGGCTCAGAAGGCGTGGTCAGCCCCGGACACACTGGAACCAACCCCCCGCAGGCCCACAAAGTTTATTACAGCCCCTCAAGATAAACAGTTTTTGACAAAGGGTGTCCCTGTTGATACCATGGTGGTAGCAGCTGCCACGAAAAAGGAGTTGGCTGACACTTCTGTACCTGTCCATCCCCCTAATAGAGAGTCTAGGACGATGGACAGATACGGGAAGTGTATGTTTTCCTCAGCGACCTTCTCCATGCGGTCGCTGAATTACTTGTGCCACTTCACCCATCTTCAGAGGGATGTCCTCAAGGAGCTAGGAGATACCCTGCAAGATCCATCAGCTGCGGGGGCTCAAGACAAGATTAACTCCCAGCTGGCGACTCCTAATTCAATCGTCAACTCCTCCATGCGGCTCATTTCGTATGCGGCTGATGGGGCGAGTAGGGCCGCAGGCACAGGCGTGGCTTTGAGAAAACATGCCTGGATGCGGTTATGTAACTTCGCTAATCCCTTCAAGGTGTCTTTCACCAACACTCCTTATGATGGCTTGGCTCTGTTTGGGCCTCAGGTGAAAGGTACCCTTACTAGGTGTGAGCAGGAAGGCAAGACTCTCTCTGCCATGGGAGTCCATTTTTCCACTCCCTCTAGACCATACCCTAAAGGTCAGAAGAGTGGAAAGATGTGGTTCCGGAAACTCCAGGGAGCCGTGCCTGACGCACGTGGTGAGTTTCCCTCCAGAAGCAGAGGAGGGAACAACAGTAGATGCCGCCCGCGAGGCAGAGGGGGTCCACAGAATCAGGGCAGCAGAGAATCCTTCTCTGACAAGTTCTTCCAGCACCCCTGAGGGGCTTGCCCGGCTGTCCTCCTTCGGAGGTAGTTGGGGGAAGGTTGTCTCTGTACCCAGAAGCGTGGCATCTCATCACTCGAGACAGATGGGTATGGTCTGTCATATCCGGAGGTTACAATATCCCTTTTGTCCACACCCTCTTACAATTAAACAACCCCATCCCAGTTGTTCCACCCAGTCTAAGGGAACAGGCAGTATAAGAAATTTCAAAACTGCTAAAAAAACGGGCCATCCAACAAGTTTCAGCAGACCAGCAAGGTTCCGGAATTTACTCAAAGTTCTTTTTGGTACCAAAAAAGACAGGGGACTGGAAACCCATTTTGGATCTCAGCAGACTAAACAAGTCTGTTCAAAGAACGAAGTTTCGGATGGTCATGCTTCAGTCCATTCTACCCTTTTTGGGTCCGGACAATTGGATATTCTCCATAGATCTTCAGGATGCGTACTAGCACATCAAAATGGACAGACGTTTCAGACGGTTTCTCCGCTTCCGGCTGGGAGCCAGTCATTACCAGTTCAGAGCTCTGCCCTTTGGTCTCACCACAGCTCCCAGGGTGTTCACCAAATACATGGCAGTGGTTACCGCTCACCTGAGACGGCAAGGATTCTAGGTGTTTCCTTATCTAGACGACTGGCTCCTTACTGCTACCACCAGGCATCAATTGCTGAGAGCCAGGCATTATACTATCCAAACATGTTCCAACCTAGGTATCTCAATAAATTTTATAGGCGCAAGATTAAATACGAAAGATCTGTCTGCAAGACTTCCAATAGACAAGAGTGGCAGACATTCGCCGACACGTACAGGTATTATTAGGATGCAGAAAGATTAAGGCCAGATTCATCCTAAAAACCTTGGGTCTCATGGCAGCAGCGATCATATTAGTTCCCCTAGCTCGCTTTCACGAGGATTCTCCAATGGATGCTTTTCACCCAGTGGTCGTTTCAACAACTCCCTTTGTCTCACAAGATATTAATCGCACAGTCGTGCAAAGACCACTTGGCTTGGTGGATGGTCTCCTCATCAGTACCCCAGGGCAGACCATTTGTCCTTCCTCCTCCAGTTGCCATGGTGACCTTGGATGCCTCCCTGATCGGGTGGGGGGGGCATTTTCAGGGCAGGACTGTCCAGGGCCCCTGGCAACCCCACGAGTACCACTTGCACATAAATGTCTTGGAGATGAGGGCGGTGCTTTTAGCGTTGCAAGCTCTTCAGAACTCTCTACCCATTGGGATCATTGCAATTCAGACAGACAGTATGTCTGTAGTATGGTACATCAACAAGCAGGGCGGAACCAAGTCATATCCCTTATGTCGAGAAGCACTCAGACTATGGCAGTGGGCGATCTCCTCTAAACAGTTTCTGACAGCAATGCACATCCCTGGGAAGTCCAACATCATAACGGACAGGCTAAGCAGAGCTATTCTCATGTCTCACGAGTGGTCTCTTAATCGGACAGTAGCGGACAAAATCTTCCGCAAATGGGGTCAGCCTTGCTGCGACCTTTTCGCAACTCCTCTCAACAGCAAGTGCGACAATTTCTTCACTCTCTTCCCAGACACTCCCCCAGAGACACTCTAGTTCACGATTGGCCCCAGGGACTTCTGTATGCATTCCCACCCTTTCCCCTAATTCCCAAACTAATTCAGAAAGATACCGTGCTGGGTTGCAAGATGATCCTCATTGCCCCCTACTGGCATCTACAAATCTGGTTCCCGTTCCTGCATCGTCACCTTCTAGAGCAGCCTTGGAATCTGGATCCAGTTCCGGACCTCCTGATCCATCAGTTGGGCAGGCTGCATCAATCTCTTCAGTCTCTCAACCTCACTGCTTGGTTGCTCCACTTCCAACCTTAGCCAGGCCTCCCAGTATTTCCAATTCAGTGCGTGAGATTATCCTTTCTTCGCACAAACCTACAACCAGGAAGACTTATGCTAGTACGTGGAAACGTTTCTCTTTCTGGGCAGAGGCTAGAAATATAGATCCTTTCACGGCCCCTGTCCATAACATTCTAGACTTTTTAGCAGAACCTTTTCAAGCGGGCTCCTCTTCTGCCACCATTGGAGTTCAATTAGCGGCAATCTCTAATTTCCATACGAGCCTGTCAGAAACCAGCATCATGTCCCATAAGCTGTGCAAAGCCTTTCTTAAAGGAACAATATTGCTCAGGCCTCCAGTGAGAGATCCCCTGCCTCCGTGGGACTTGAATTTGATCCTAGCTTCCTTGATACTGCCTCCTTTTGAACCGGCAGCTTCCTGTTCCTTGAAATTGATTTCTTGGAAAACCCTCCTTTTGGTGGCCATTACTTCAGCGGGGAGAGTTTCTAAACTTCAAGCCCTATGTGTTCGTCCTCCTTACCTAATTTTCCATAAGGATAGGGTTTCACTCAGGACTAATCCTTCGTTCTTTCCTAAGGTCCCCTCCGAAAATAATTTGAATCAATCATTGATCTGCCAGTTTTATTTTCCAAATTATTCCAACAGGGCTGAACACAAATTACACCAGTTGGACGTTCATAGGCAATTACGTTTCTATTTGCATAGGACTGAGCAAATAAGGAAATCAGACCAACTCTTCCTGTCCTATGCGGAGGGTACGCAGGGTCAACCAGTGTCTAAAGTAACCTTATCCAGGTGGTTGTCCTCTATTATTACCCTTGTTTATCAGTTGAGAAATAAAGAACTCCCTGCTAAACCTAAAGGCCACTCTACTAGGGCTTTAGCTACATCGGTAGCCTTTCAAGCAAGACTACCAATGGAAGCCATTTGTGCAGTGGCCACATGGGCCACCCGTCATACCTTCATTTCACATTATAAATTGGATGTGGCCTCTAGGAGTAGAGCTGATTTTGGTTCCACTGTGCTCAAGAGTCTGTTCCGATGAGCCACCCAGGACTAAGGTGCTAGGGACGCTGTCCCAACTAGCAAGAATGAAGGCGAGAGACAACTTAACATTAAGAAGTTATGTACCTATCATAACATTCCATGTTAGTTGTCTTCTTCTCGCCTTCTTTCTTGCGTCCCACCCTTCATCCCCCTAGCCTAGATGGACCGAGAAGAGTTCTCCTACGAGTCTTGTCACTTGGCTGAGCCTTAACCGATTTATGTCCTCTACCTTTTCTTTAGCCCTATAGCTGAAGTCTTGCTATTGGGGCGGTTGTCCTCTTGTATTGTGATGGTGTTAGGTCTTCCAAACGAGATCTGGGGATCTAGCGCCAGGCATTGTGGGATATAGGGAGGCCTCGAGCCAGTAAGTAGCTCTCGAGCTTTAGAAAATGGCGGATTCGGAGCCGAAGATCGGCTCCGAACCCAACCAGCAAGAAAAGAAGGCGAGAAGAAGACAACTAACATGGAACGTTATGGTTGGTACATAACTTCTTAATCTTCCAGACTCTGAGGGTAAAACGTCTGCTCTTTCATGTGTTAGGGACAGCCTCCCAGGTGGCTCGTCATTCCATCAAGTGTATTTATGATGCAGCTGGTGCTTCTTTTAGGGCTGCTGCATTTGAGTCAGTGATGAGGAGGTATTCTTGGCTTCAGCTTCAACCTTTGCCTGATGCTGTCAAGGCTAAGTTGATGGATGCCCGTCTTGATAATAAACACTTATTTGGTGAAGCTGCTGCTGATTTGTTTGTCCATTCAAGATGAGGGTAAGGCTTTACAGGAACTCAAATGTGTTTGTTCCTCCTGTTCCTAAATTTCAGACAAGCTATCCCAAAGAGTCAGCCTTTGTTCACAGGCAGTCTCGCCCTCCTCCTAAGGGCAAAAAGGGTGGCAAGTGGGCTCTTCCTGCTAAGGGTACCCAGACTTCAGGGCCTCATAAGTGTTCCTTTCCAGGTAAACTGGGTGCTGTCTGACTATCCTATTCTTCTGAGCGACTTTCCTCTTTCTGTTTACCTCACTCCCTCTCTCTCCCTCCCCTCCTGTTTGGCTACATATTATTCAGGATCCCTGGGTTCTGTCCATTATTTTCCAGGGGTATTTCATGGTTTGGAAATCCCTTCCCCCTTTTATGGGTATTCCTCAGCCCCCTCAGGAACAACTTCATTTCTCCCAGAGTTGCTTCAGGACCTTTTGACTCAGGATGCTATTCAAGAGGTGCCAGATGTTCATGTTTCACTGTTGCAGTCATCATATTTGGGTTATCTGCTTGCAATAGCCCTCAGTCGGCCTGATTATCAAAGTCTTGGGTACTGCATCGGTTGCTGTCTCATCTTCCATGACGTCAGGTAGTCAGGGGTATAAAGCATGCAGCCGACACCATTACATCAGTCTTTCTTGCCGTGTGGTGCCCGAAGCAGAAGCAGTTCACAAGTGCTGGTCAGCGACTCCTGAAATTTTCGTTTTCGGGTTTCAGAACCAAAGTCTTCAACTAAGCTAAGTACCCCATTGGAAAACCTTTTTCTTGCTCTAAACCGATGTCAGTAAAAGTTAACAATTGTATTTCTTGTGGAAACCAAATACCTCATAAAGATTTTCATTCATACTGCATTCCTTGCTTAGGCCCAGACCACTACGTACCTCGCTGTCGGTTTTGTACCTTATTCAAACTTCAAACTATTCATCGTCGGTTTATTTACGCTTCTAAATATTTTGGTACTCTGTTCAATTATCCAGAAATGGCTTTGGTAAGCCACCTGACTATGGACATTCCGAAAAAATGCAAAGATAAAGACAGAGACAGACCGCATAGGTCCAAAGCTGCAGATGACGCTTCTCCTAAGCTAGTCACCAGTTTGCCGGTACTCAGTGAGGCACTTTTGCAGCCCCTGATACCTGCTACTTCAGATTCGCAGGCCTCTACTGAGACCATTCAGAGTCCGGTATGCCGCGAGATGCTTCTTCGAATGTGGAGCCTGTGGATGTTTCTACCTTGGATGGGTCTGGAGCAGCTGTGCAGGCACTGGCTTCTGAGGGTGTATTCAAGCCTACTGACTTGCATATTAAACCGACGCCATCTTCTTCAAGGCCTAAAGCTCGATCCATGCCTAGAAAACCGATGCCCAGACCGCATGGTCAGGCCCCATGCCTAAAAACAAATGATAAGAATGGCTGAAGACCTTATTACTCTATTCAGGGGAAGCCACCCTTCCCCCTCTGAGACCTAGGACTGATTTTCCTTCTGATTCTTCTGATCAGGACCCTGAAATTTCTGTTTCCTCTGATAACCAGGATTTACCCTTATCTACCTATGAGGATTCTGATGCAGAGGACTCCATTTCCTCTGCAGAGGATTTCTCTTTTGGTGAAACCTTGCATACTCTTAGGAAGCATTTTTCTGGGAAAGCCAGGATTACTCTGACTCCTAAAAGAGGCTTTGGGATTTCTTACTCCTGCCCCAACACAGGCCTTTAGCTATCCCCCCCTGTACTGGACATTGTTTATGATGCCTTCTCGGAATCTAGCCTGGCCCCTGACTCTTTATCTCCTGCTCCCAGAAAACCTGATAGGTATTACAGGGTTCCTGACTCTTACAAGTTCCTCTTTAAAAATTCTATTGTGGATCATGAGACCATTTCACAGAGACCCAAGGCCATTAAGGGTACTACTGTCAAAAATCATACCCCCTCTGATAGAGATTCCCAGGGCGCAGGATAGATGGGGTAAGAAGGTATACACTTCTGCAACCTTGGCCATTAGGGCCTTAAACTGCCAGTTTTCTATGTTAAAGTATCAGCAGCATATTATTGGACTGCTTAAACAGAAAATTATGTTGATTCCTGACTGTGCTGAAAATAAAGAATTACAGGATTTAATGCATTCTGCTGAACAAGTTGGAAAACATACTTTGCAATGTGGTTTTGATTCATTAGAGGCATCTTGCAGGGCTGCTGTCACTGGGTCTGTACTTAGAAGGCATGCTTGGCTTAAGGAGCAATCTTTGCCAGATCATGTTAAAGCTAAATTGTTGGATGCTCCCTTAAACCAAGACTGCCTGTTTGGCAACAAAGCAGAAAAAGTACTTAAAAAGATGGAGGAAAAAGCTAAATCTATGCAAACTGTTAAAGATTTCCTGCAAGTACAGCCCCACAGATTTAGTAGGCATTGGCCCTCTAAGAATTGTCTTTTCCTGCCTTTTCCAGGCCTTCTCAGTCCAAACCCAGAACCAGCAGGACACCCAGGCTTCAGTCCCAAGGTACTCACAGAACTAAGCAGTGGTGGGCTCCCACTTCCAAAGCAGGGAGTAGTAAGATTCCCCCTATGGTAAACTGTCTCAATGACTTAACGTTAAACCTTCCAAGCCCTGCAAAACTGACTGTTCCTTTAGGGGGAAAGATTGCCCTGCAGGCAAATAATTGGGAACTCGTTACCCAGGACAAATGGGTTTTAAATATAGTTTCCCAAGGATACAGATTGTACTTCCACTCCTTACCAACCCCAAACGGTTGGCCAGATCTACCCCCAAATCAGTGGGCAGAGGCTCAAAAGCAAGTTCTCTCTCTTTTAAGCATCAGGGCTATTCAACCTGTTCCAGAAGAAGAATGGGGGCAAGGTTTCTACTCAATACTTTTCCTGGTACCCAGAAGGGACAATTCCTGGCGTCCTATCCTGGACCTGTCTATCCTAAACACATTTTTGGTGATCCCAAAATTCAAGATGCTAACTCATCAGCTGCTTCCTATGCTAGTCAGAGATGCCTGGTTGGCAACACTGGATTTATTGGAAGCCTACCTGTACATCCCATTAAGGGAATCTTGCAGAATATACCTACACTTCAAAGCAGGCTATATGCACTATTAGATGTTCTTAGTGTTTCACTGTTGCAGTCATTACATTTGGGGTAATCTGCTGGCAGGTCGCCCTCAGTCGGCCTGAATAACACCGTCTTGGGTCCTGCGTCAGTTGCTGTCTCCTCTTCCATGACGTCAGGTTGTCAAGGGTATAAAACATGCAGCCACTGCCATTTTATTCAGTCTTTCTTGCCGCACGGGGCCCAAAGCAGAAGCAGTTCGCAAGTGCCAGTCAGCCGACTCCTGAAATTTTCACGTTCGAGTTTCAGAACCGAAGTCTTCAACTAAAGCTAAGTACCCCGTTGGAGAAACTTTTTCTTGCTCCTTACCGATGTCAGTAAAAGTTAATAATTGCATTACTTGTGGGAAGCAAATACCTCATAAGGATTTTCATTTGTACTGTATTCCTTGCCTAGGCCCAGATCATAATGTGCCTTGCTGTCGGTTTTGTGCTAGATTTAACCAACGCACTATTAAGTGTCGGTATATTTTTGCTTCTAAATATTTTGGATCCAGATTTAATTGCCCTGAAATGTCATCAGTTAGCAGTCCGACTACCGGAGTTCACGAAAAACGCAAAGAAAAAGACAGAGAGAGACTGTAGAGGTCCAAAACCGACGACGAAACTTCTAAGCTGGTTCGCCGGTACTCAGTGAGGTGCTTTCGCAGCCCCTGATACCTGCTACTTTTGAGTCAGAGACCTCTACCGAAACCCATGCGGAGTCCAGTATGGCGCGAGATTCTCAGAGTATTGAACCCGCGGATGTCTCTCCCTTGGATGGGTCCGGAGCCACTGAGCAGGCACCAGCTTCTGAGGGTGTTTTCAGGCCTCAACATTTTTATATAAAACTGATGCCAGCCTCAAAAACAAGATCAAAAACATCTGTGTCTAAAAAAACGATGCAGGAGCCACATGCTCAGGCCCCTATGCCTAAAAAACAGATGATCAAAATGGCTGAGGACTTAATTACCTTCATCAGGGGTTCCCACCCCCCCCCCACCCCGCTAAGAGGCCTAGGCAAGACACTGATTATGAATCTTCAGATCAGGTTTCTATTTCTTCTGATTCCTCTACTGATCAGGAATTTTCTGTTCCACCCTCTGAGGATTCTGATGCAGAAGAATCCATCCCATCTGCATCTGCTCCTGAGGATTATTCTTTTGGAGAAACCTTGCATACTTTAAGAGAACATTTTCATTGGGAGAGTCAGGATTTCTCTGAATCAAAAAAGAGGCTTAGGGATTTCCTCCTTCTTCCTCAGCATAGGCCTTTGGCAATACCTCCTGTATTAGACATTGTTGATGATGTGTTTTCGGAATCAAGCATGGCTCCTGATTCCCTACCTCTGGCTCCTAGTAAGCCAGACCGATATTACAGGGTTCCTGACTCCCACAAATTTCTATTTAAACCTGCTGCTGATCCTGAGAGTATCTCACAGGGTCCCAAAGGTGTAAAGGCCTCTACAGCCAAAAATCCTACCCCCTCTGATAGAGATTCCAGGTCGCTGGATAGATGGGGAAAGAAGGTTTATACGTCTGCAACATTGGCAATTAGGGCCTTAAACTGCCAGATGTTCATCGTGCATACAGCTGCAGTCATAACAGATGGGTTCTCCTGCCGTAAGGCGGGTCCTCGGTCGGCCGAATTCCAAAGTCTAGGTCCGGTGTCGGTTGTCGTCGCTTCTTCCCTGACGTCAGTGTGACAGGGGTATAAAAGAACAAGCCGACGCCATTTTCTTCAGTCTTTCTTGCCGCACGGTGCCTGAAGCAGAAGCAGTTCGCAAGTGCCGGTCGGCCAGCTCCTGAAATTACAAAAATTTTGCAACCGAAGTCTTCTTGAAAGCTAAGTACCCCGTTGGGGAAACTTTTCTTGCCTCAGGCCGATGTCAGACAAAGTTAATAATTGTATTTCATGTGGGAAGCAAATACCGTATAAGGATTTCCATTCCCTCTGTATTCCTTGTTTAGGTCCAGACCACGACGTCTCGGTCTGTCGCTTTTGTGCTACATTCAACAAACGCACCATTAAACGTCGGGCAGAGTTCGCCCAGCATTATTTTGGCAAAACGTTTAACTATATTATGTCGTCGGATACTCCGACTCCAGTTTTGTCTAAAAAGCGCAAAGATAAGGACTGACACACAGGGTCCGTGGCCTCTACCGACACCATGCCAAAGCCAACTACACGTGGTCCGGTTCTCAGCGAGGCGCCTACGCATCCCCTGACTACCGACGACACTTCATTGGCGGTGTCTCCTGTGCCCGAGGTCGCAGGCTCCTCGGTCCACACCCCGACTACAGATACCGAAGCCACTCTTGGCGGTGAATCTCAAAATGTGGACAGGTCCACCTCCTCTCAAGGTGTCTTCAGACCTTCCTCTTCTTTTTCCATCAAGGCTTTCACTAAGTCTAAAGCAGTCATGCATTCTAAGAGACAAGCTACACAGGGCCCATCTCCAGGCCCCATGCCTAAAAAACAGATGCTTAAAATGGCTGAGGATTTAATTACTCTTATTAGGGGTTCTCAACCCCCCCCCCGGACAAAAGGCCCAGAGTGGCGGAAGAATCCCCCTCCTCTGATCAGGGCTCCATTATTTCGGAGCACTCTGATGATCAGGAACATTCCTACTCCCCTTTTGAAGACTCTGATGCAGAGGAGTCCATTCCCTCTGTATCCCCCCCCCCCCAGGATTACTCATTTGGGGAAACTTTGCATACCTTAAGAGAACACTTCCACTGGGAAGACCAAGATTATTCAGATTCCAAGAAAAGGCTTAGGGAATTTCTCTTGCTACCTCAGCACAGGCCTCTGGCTATACCTCCTGTCTTGGACATACTAGACGATGTGTACTCGGAGGCCTGCCTTAACCCGGATTCTCTACCTCCAGCCCCAGTCAAGCCTGACAGGTACTACAGGGTTCCTGACTCACACCAATTTCTATACAAAAGCCATGCTGCTGACCCAGAAACCATCTCACAGGGCCCCAAGGGAATTAAGGCCTCCACTGCTAAAAATCCATTACCTTCCGAGAGAGATTCCAGATCCTTAGAAAGGTGGGGGGAAAAAGGTATATACCTCGGCTACCTTAACCATGAGGGCATTAAACTGTCAGTTCCATATGCTGAAGTACCAACAGTTTTTGTTATCACAATTGAAAAGTAAAATGTCACAGCCTGAACAACCAGACTTGAAGGAGTTACAGGATTTGATGCATAGTGCAGAACAAGTGGCTAAACATACCTTACAATGTGGTTTTGATGCTTTAGAGGCCTCATGTAGAGCTGCTGTTACAGGATCAGTCATACGTGGACATGCCTGGCTCAAGGAACAAACCTTGCCAGATCATGTCAAAGCTAAATTACTAGATGCCCCTCTACAAAAGGATGTATTATTTGGTGCTAATGCTGAGGAGGTATTAAGGAAAATGGTGGAAAAGGCTAAATCAATGCAAACTGTGAAAGATTTTCTACAGGTACAACCCCCACGTTTTAGTAGAAATTGGCCTTCCAAAAATTGGTCCTTTCCAGCCACGGACAGACCCCAAAGAGGTAGATACAGGTGCCCGAGGGGCAGAGGGCAATCCCAAGGATCGTTTAGAGGCAGACAATGGCAAGCCTCTACACAAAGAGGTGTTGAGGATAACTCGCCACCTTTCAGAAAGCAAGCCCAATGACTTTCCCCTTTGCATGCCAAGCAAGACTCAAATGGCAGCACCCTTAGGCGGAAAACTGGCATTATTTTCAAAAAATTGGCATATTGTCACAAAAGACAAATGGATCCTGGACATTATAAACAGAGGCTACAGATTCCATTTTCATACCCTTCCAAAAAAGAGAGGCATGCCAAACCTGCCACACAATCAATGGGCAGAGGCACAAAGACAAATTACAGATCTCATAGACATGAAAGCTATTCAAGAGGTACCTACGCACGAACAAGGTCAAGGTTTTTATTCCAGACTATTCCTGGTACCAAGGAAGGGAAAAGATTGGAGACCCATGTTGGACCTATCCATCCTAAACACATTTCTACTCGTACCAAAATTCAAGATGCTCACTCTACAGCAGCTTCTTCCCATGCTGGGCAAGGAGTTTTGGCTGGTAACATTGGACCTCAAGGAGGCATACCTGCATGTCCCAATCAGACAAAATTGCAGAAGATACCTCAGATTTCTTGCAGGTTCAACCCATTATCAATTCTCTGCATTGCTCTTTGGCTTATCTACTGCGCCCAGAGTATTCACGAAATGCCTGGCATCAGTAATTGCCTACTGCAGACTTCAAGGGATACAAATATACCCGACTGCCTGATCCAAGCGGACAGCAAGCACTTTCTTCTGAAACATCTGGCTTATGTACCACCTTCCACTATACTCCAAATCTAGAGCGGGCTTTGCCACTGCAGTCTTGCAGGGCATTCTGGCTCCTCCTAGTTCCACCTAGTGCCTACCACCCCTTTTTTAGCTTTGGGATTCTACCCATCTGTTATGACTGCAGCTGTATGCACGATGAACATAGTACAGTTTTGTACCTACCATAAATGTAGATGTTCGAGTGCTAATACAGCTGCAGTCCAGGTTTCCCTCCCTCCTTCCCCTCTTGGGACATTCCTATTGGCTAACATATCCTCATGCAACCAGATTGGGGTATTCATTCATGATGTATTTGCTTGCACTACTGTATTTTGATTATATGGCATTGCTTTATTACACAAATTTATGTATTGCCTTCCTTCTGGGGACACCTGACATCTGGGGCAAGAAAAACTGAAGAAAATGGCGTTGGCTGGTTCTTTTATACCCCTGTCGCACTGACGTCAGGGAAGAAGTGACGACAACTGACACCGGACCTAGACTTTGGAATTCGGCCAACCGAGGACCCGCCTGACGGCAGGAGAACCCATCTGTTATGACTGCAGCTGTATTAGCACTCGAACATCTACATTTATGGCAGGTACAAAACTGTACTTTTCATATGCTTAAATATCAACAGCATGTTATGGGCTTATTGAAACAGAATATGATGTTGATTTCTGATTGTGTGGAAAATAAAGAATTACAGGAATTATTGCATTCAGCTAAACAAGTTGGAAAGCATACTTTGCAATGTGGTTTTGATTCCTTTGAGGCCTCTTGCAGGGCTGCAGTTACTGGATCTATGATTAGAAGGCATGCCTGGCTCAAGGAGCAAAATCTGCCTGATCATGTTAAAGCTAAATTGTTGGATGCCCCTTTGCAGCATGATACTCTGTTTGGTAATAAGGCTGAAGAGGTTTTAAAGAAAATGGAAGACAAAGCTAAATCTATGCAAACTGTAAAAGATTTCTTACAAGTGCAGCCACCCAGGTTTAGTAGGCACTGGCCTACTAAAAATTGGTTCTTTCCTGTGTCCAACAGAGCCACTCAAGGCAAATCCAGGTGCTCAAAAGGCTCTAGATACCAATCACAGGGTTCTTACAGGTCAAAGCAATGGGGTGCCTTCACCTCCAAATCTGGAAGAAACAAAGCACAACCCTACAGTAAGTAGTCTCAATGACTTCCCTCTACCTTCACCAAGCACTTAACTTTTGGCGGCCCACTTGGGGGGAAAATTAGCACTTCATGCTCAAAATTGGCAATTAATTACCCAGGACAAGTGGGTATTAAACATAGTATCCCAGGGGTACAGATTTCATTTCCATACTTTGCCAATTCCAAACGGTTGGCCAGATCTGCCACAAAATCAATTGGCAGAGGCTCAGAAACAAGTTATGTCCCTCATGGATATCAGGGCTATTCAACCAGTGCCAGAAAAGGAAAAAGGACAAGCTTTTTATTCAAGACTTTTCCTGGTACCCAGAAAGGACAATGCCTGGTGTCCAATACTGGACTTATTGATTTTGAACACGTTCCTGGACATTCCAAAATTCAAAATGCTGACTTTACAACAGCTACTGCCTATGCTGGGCAGGAACGCTTGGTTAGTGACTCTAGACTTAAAAGAGGCATACCTGCATATCCCAATAAGGGAATCGTGCAGAAGATACCTCTGCTTCAAGGCAGGTTTTTTTGCATTACAAATTCTCTGCACTGCCCTTTGGCTTATCTACTGCGCCCAGGGTCTTTACAAAGTGCCTGGCACCAGTAATTGCATTCTGCAGACAAAGAAGTATACAAATTTATCCTTATCTGGACGACTATCTCATTCAAGCAGAGAACAAGGACACTCTTCTTCAACATCTGGCATTTGTAAAAAGGCTTCTAACATGCCTAGGGTACACAATAAATGAAAAGTAATCCCAACTGGTACCCTCTCAAATAATTACATTCCTGGGTGCAAGCTTGAATGCAACTGCCCAGATGGCTTACCTTCCGCCAGACAAACAAAGGCAACTGGCAACATACTTCAAACAGATGGCAACAAAAACCCAGTTGTCTGGAAGACAAATTCTACAGGCTTTGGGGTTCATGGCATCCTGCATTCTACTAATTCTATATGCAAGACTGCATATGAGGAAACTTCAATGTTACCTAAAAAGTTTATGGAGTCAACATTGTCACAGTCTGGAAACAATGATTCCTCTCATTCCCTGCCGACAACAGGAGTTTCTGTGGTGGGCAGACATGTCACCAAAACAAGGGACTGTCATTCACTCTACCCCCTGCCACCCAAACCCTAACTTTAGATGCATCAGACTGTGCTTGGGGGGCCCACCTGGTGGGGAGATGCGTTCAGGGCAAATGGAGCCCAAACAAATGCATCTGCATATCAACCAGAAAGAGATGATGCTAGTTGTTCAGAATGCTCTGACAGCCTTCAAGGACTTGCTTTATCAAGGACAACAACTGATAAAGATGGACAACACCACGGTTATGTGCTACATAAACAAGCAGGGGGTACACATTCCTACCCCCTTTGCAGACTAGCCATGACATTGTGGAACACAGCTTTGACTTACCAAGTACATCTTCAAGCTCAATTCCTGCCAGGAAAACAAAATACTCTGGCAGGTGACCTAAGCAGAAATCTTATGGACCCGCACGAGTGGAAGCTGGATCCACAAATCTTCAGCATGGTAACACAGAAATGGGGGAGCCCAGACATAGATCTATTTGCCTCTCCCCAAAACTATCAACTGGACAAATTCTGTACAAAGACTTATCACAGACAAGCATGGAAAGTGGATGCCGTATCCTTCAGTTGGAAAAAACTTATCAGTCTATGCCTTTCCCCCTCTGCCTCTTCTCTCCAAGGTCTTACTAAAGGTCAGACAGGAAAAAACAAAAATGATCCTAATTGCTCCAGACTGGCCTCGTCAGCACTGGTACCCAATTCTAAGGAATATGCCTCAACTCCCTCCTTGGTACTTGCCTCAAATATCTCATCCATTGTCTCAGCAGAACAATCAAATTCTGCACACGGCTCCAAACTCTGAACCTTGCAGCATGGCTGATCATTTAATTATTCAAACAACACCTCTCAGTAAATCTGTCAGGGATGTCATTTTGGAAGCCAGAAGACCTAGTACTAGAAAATCTTATGCTAATAAATGGAAGAGATTCTGTGCTTGGAACCAAGCACAAAGTACGGACACATCAAAGCCAAATATCCCTCAGATTTTGCAATATTTGACTGAGATGTTTGACAAGGGCCTATCTTTTTCTTCAATAAAAATCCATGCCTCTGCCATCTCGGCCCATTACAACATGGAGCCCTCCCCTCTTTTCTCATCCTCTGCTTAAACAGTATCTTAAAGGGGCCAAAAATTTAAGGTCTCCCAGAAGATCACCAACTCCTGCATGGGACCTCAATTTTGTGCTGGAAAAACTCACCCTGCCTCCTTTTGAACCAGCAGCTACTGCAGATATAAAATTTTTATCTTGGAAAACAGCTTTCCTGTTGGCAATCACTTCAGCAAGAAGGGTTTCGGAACTACAGGCTCTCATGGCTGTGGAGCCTTTATTACATTTTACCCGGACAGGGTGTCCCTCAGGACCAACTCTACTTTTATGCCTAAGGTGGTATCCAGTGTGGCTCTTAACCAAACAATTCACCTGCCAACTTTTTACCCAAATCCGTAGAACAAGGGGGAGTGGATTCTGCATTCATTGGATGTACACAGACAACTAAGATTCTACTTAGGACCATATCTCTAAGAAAGTCTGATCAACTACCGGTGGCATTTGCTGCAGGATCAGAGGGGAAGGCTATATCAAAGCAGACTATTTCTAAGTGGATAAGCCACTGCATTCATTTCTGCTACTTGCACCATAGTAAACCTGTACCCAAGGGGATCAGGTCACATTCCACGAGGGCTGCCTCTACCTCAGCAGCTTTTCTTAGAGGAGTTCCAACCAAAGACATTCTAGAAGCTGCTATTTGGATCTCGGTTCATAACTTCACAAAGCATTATCATTTGCCTCTCTTCTCCAAATCCACGGCAGGCTTTGCCACTGCAGTTCTGCAGGGACTTATAGCCACTCCTATTGCTATCTAGTTCCATCCTCCCATCCATAGCTTTGGGATTCTACCCAAATGTAATGACTGCAACAGTGAATACACTTGAACATCTACATTTATGGTAAGTGTACACAACTGTACTTTCTCTGCACTGCCCTTTGGCTTATCTACTACGCCCAGGGTATTCACAAAGTGCCTAGCTCTAGTCATTGCATTTTGCAGGCAAAGAAATATTCAGATATACCCATACCTGGACGATTGTCTAATTCAGGCAGAAAGCCAGGACATGCTATTAAATCATCTGGCGTTTGTAAAGAAATTGCTAACTTCTCTGGAGTACACCATAAACGAAAAGAAATCACATCTTGTACCCTGCCAACAAATTGTATTCCTGGGGGCTAGCTTGAATACAACTTCCCAGATGGCCTACCTCACACCAGAGAAACAAGTTCATTTGACAGCCTACTTCAAACTACTGGCCACAAAGATCCAGCTATCTGCAAGGAAAATACTGCAAGCCCTGGGATTCATAGCCTCCTGCATTCTACTAATTCCATGTGCAAGACTGCATATGAGGAAAGTACAATGGTATCTAAAAAGCCTATGGTGTCAACATTCTCAGGATCTAGAATCAATGATTCCTAGCATACCTTGTCTACAGATAGAGTTCCTTTGGTGGGCAGAGGCCTGCCACCACAACAAGGGACTGCCATTCACTCTACCCCCTGCCACGCAAACCCTAACAACAGATGCATCAGACTATGCATGGGGGCTCACTTGGCAGGGAAGTGCATTCAGGGCAAATGGAACCCTCATCAAATGCACCTGCATATCAATCAAAAAGAAATATTAACTGTACAGAATGCTCTGAGAGCATTCAAGGACCACATTCTTCCAGGACAATTATTGGTAAATACGGACAACACCACTGTTATGTGGTACATAAACAGGCAGGGGGAACCCACTCATACCCTCTCTGCAGACTAGCCATGGCTCTGTGAAACACAGCCATGAACTACCAAGTGCACCTAAAGGCTCAATTCCTGGCAGACGAACTCAGCAGAAATCTCATGGACCCACACGATTGGAAACTGGAACCAAAGATTTTCAACATGTTGAGAAACAAATGGGGGAGCCCAGAGATAGACTTATTTGCCTCCCCCCAGAACTACCCATTGGACAAATTCTGCACAAGGACTCCCCACAAACAAGCTTGGAAAATGGATGCCCTGTCCTTCACCTGGAAAATCCTATCAGTTTGTCTTTCCCCCTCTGCCTCTCCTCTTCAAGGTACTACTAAAGATCAAACAGGACGAACCAAGGACAATACTGATTGCACCAGACTGGCCACGCCAACACTGGTAACCCCCTCTTGTGTATTGTCAGTGTTGACACCTGCCTCAGACCCCTGCCCTGCTGTTCCAGCTGGAGGGTCACATTCTACACCCACAGCTTTAAACCCTGAACCTAGCAGCCTGGCTAAGTACCTGATCTCTCCGTTAGTGATGGATGTCATTCTGGAGGCAAGGAGGCCTAGTACTATAAAATACTATGCTGAAAAATTGAGAAGATTCTGTTCCTGGAGCCAAACCCAGGGGATGGGCACAGCAGCGCCCAATTTACCTCAGATTCTTCAATACTTAACTGAGATGCTTCACAAGGGCCTTTCCTTTTCCTCCATCAAAATTCATACCCCAGCCATTTCAGCTCATTACAATACAGACCCACCCCTCTTCTTTCTTCCAATGCTGAAGCAGTTCCTCAGAGGGGCCAAAAACTTAAGACCAACCAGGAGAGCCCCTACTCTAGCCTGGGACCTTAACCTTGTATTGGAAAAGCTCACTCTACCTCCTTTTGAGCCAGCTGCAAATACAGAGTTGAAATTCCTTTCTTGGAAAACAGCCTTCCTTCTAGCCATCACTTCAGCAAGAAGGGTGTCTGAATTACAGGCCCTCGTGGCAGTGGAGCTTTTCATTATCTTTCATGTGGACAGGGTGTCCCTCAGGACCAATCCCTCCTTCATGCCCAAGGTGGTATCCAGTGTGTCCCTTAATCAGTCCATTCATTTGCCAACCTTCTTTTCTAATCCACAGAGCAAAGGGGAATGAATACTGCACTCCTTGGACATGCACAGACAACTTAGATTTTACTTGGACAGGAATAAACCTCTCAGGAAATCTGAACAGCTGCTGGTTGCATTGGGTTTATATTAAAACATCAAAGTTTCACAACTTCGAAGGTTCTAATATCGACCCCTATTCAGGGACCGCTGAAAATAGTGACACGACAGAAAACTGAATTTTTTCCTAGGGAAAGGTTGGTTGTCCATTTCTGTCACTTTGCTATTTTTAGCGCTGTGCTGGAAAGTTACGGGTCAGGTTCAGGTAAGTGTGTGATTGGGCGCGGGTTAGGTGAGTTAGGGTTAGGGTGCGGGTTAGGTATGTGTGCAATTGTGTGGACGTGAGGGTTAGGGTGGGTTAGGTGAGTAAGGGTTAGGGCTCGGGTCAGGTAAGTGTGAGATTGTATGGACGTGAGGGTTAGGGCGGGTTAGGTGAGTTAGGGTTAGGGCGTGGGTCAGGTAAGTGTGTGATTGTGTGGACGTGAGGATTAGGGTGGGGTAGGTGAGTTAGGGTTTGGGCGCGGGTGAGGTGAGTGTGCTATAGTGACAGACCTTAGGGTTAGGGTTTGGGTTAAGGTAAGTGGATAGTTAGTGGTGTTTGTACAGATGTTCATTGTGTTTCACTGTTGGTCATTACACTAGGGTTTCCTGCTGGCAGGCTACACGCAGTCGGCCTGAATTCCAAAGTCCTGGTCCGGCGTCGGGTTGCTGTCACCTCTTTCCTGACGTCAGTGTGCCAGAGGTATATAAGATGCAGCTGACGCCATTTTCTTTAGTCTTTCTTGCCGTGCAGTGACTGAAGCAAAAGCAGTTCGCAAGTGCCGGTCGGCCGACTCCTGAGATTTTCAAAATTGAATTTCAGGTCCTAAGTCTTCAATAAAGCTAAGTACCCCATTGGGGAAACTTTTTTCTTGCTCCAGACCGATGTCAGAAAAAGTTAACAATTGTATTTTTTGTGGGAAGCAAATACCTCATAAGGATTTTCATTCTTACTGTATTCCTTGCCTAGGCCCTGACCACGATGTTGATAGTTATCTGTTTTGTGCTAGATTTAACCAACGCACTATTAAGCATCGGTACAATTTTGCATTTCATTACTTTGGCTGAAGGTTTAACTATATAATGCCGTCGGAACAGCTGACGACCGGAGTTCATAAAAAGCGCAAGGAGAAAGAAAAGGACAGGCATCCAAGGTCCAAAACCGACGAAGAAGCCTCCTCTAGGCCAGTCGCCGGTTCTCAGTGAGGTGCTTTTGCAGCCCCTGACACCTGCTACCTCAGAACCACAGGCCGCCTCCGACTCCCACGTGGAGACAACTAGGCCTCTGGATACTCAAGGTATTGGGCCTTTGGAAATTAATCCCTCAGATGGGTCTGGAGCCGCTGAGCAGGCATCGGCTTCCGAGGGTGTTTTCAGACCTGCACAACTTTATATCAATCCAACCTCAGCATCCCAACAAAGACTAAAACAACTTTAAAGACAAAGAAACAAGTACAGCATTCTCCTGGACAGACTTCCATGCCTAAGAAACAGATGCTCAAAATGGCCAAAGACCTAATTACTTTGATCAGGGGTTCCCATCCCCCTCCTGATAAAAGGCCCAGGCAAGACACTGATTATGATTCCTCTGATCAGGTTTCCATTTCCTCTGACTCCTCTTCAGAACAAGGGATTCTCTCTTCCTCCCTATGAGGACTCTGATGCTGAAGAATCTATCCCTTCAGCTTCTCCTCCCGAGGACTATTCTTTTGGGGAAACCCTGCACACCATGAGGGAGCATTTCCACTGGGAGAGCCAAGATTATTCAGAATCTAAGAAAAGGCTCAGAGATTTTCTTTTATTGCCCCAGCACAGACCTCTTGCTATTCCACCAGTACTAGACATTGTTGATGTGTTTTCAGAGGCCAGTCTGTCTCCTGACTCTTTACCCCCTGCACCAGTTAAGTCAGATAGGTACTACAGGGTTCCAGATTCTCATAAATTTCTATATAAAAACCCTGCTGCTGACCCAGAAACTATTTCTCAGGGTCCCAAAGGGGTGAAGGCTTCCACTGCAAAAAACTCTGTCCCCTCTGATAGGGAATCTAGAGCACTGGACAGATGGGGGAAAAAGTTTACACCTCTGCTACTTTGGCTGTAAGGGCTTTAAATTGCCAGTTTCATATGCTTAAATGTCAGCAATACCTAATGTCTCTGCTAAAACAGAAAATGGAGACAAACTCTGAATGTCCTGAAAACAAAGAAATGCAGGATTTATTGCATGCAGCTGAACAAGTGGGAACGCATACTTTGCAATGTGGTTTTGATTCACTAAAGGCCTCTTGCAGGGCCGCTGTTGCAGGCTCTGTCATTCGAAGGCATGCTTGGTTAAAGGAACAGAATCTGCCTGATCATGTTAAAGCAAAATTATTGGATGCTCCATTACAGCATGATACTTTGGTGTTAAGGCAGAAGAAGTGTTAAAGAAAATGGAGGATAAAGCAAAATCTATGCAGGCGGTTCCACTTCATATAATCGAATTACCATTTCATCGAATCTCAAATCATTGAAAACTATGAAGCAACTACAAATAAGGTAATTTCCTAACCCCACTGTAGTGCGACCTTGGAGTTGGTATATTTAATTACGGGGGGTGTGGGGGGCTTGCCCCCTGCATAAACATAGTACAAAGTGTCTGGGATGTTATTTGTAGTTGCTTCATAGTTTTCAATGATTTGTGATTCAATGAAATGAGTTTTCGATGAAATGAGTTTTCGACGATTTGGTCTCGATGATTTGCAATTCGATGAAATGGTAATTCGATGATATGAAGTGGAACCAAGCAGACAGTAAAGGCTTTCTTACAGGTTCAGCCACCAAGATTTAGCAGGAACTGGCCTTCTAAGAATTGGTCCTTTCCAGTGTCAGACAGACCACAAAGAGGCAGATACATACACCCTAGAGGCAGATCTCAGCCCCAAGATTCATACAGGCCTAAACAATGGGGTGTTTCTACCTCCAAAAGTGGAGAAGACAAATCCCAGCCATATAGGAAACAGTCCCAATGACTTCCCACTGCCCATGCCAAGCACTTATCTTTTGGCAGCACCCTTAGTGGGAAAGCTAGCACTTTTTTCACACAATTGGCACATGATCACCCAGGACAAATGGGTACTGAATATTATTTCTTAGGGCTACAGGTTCCATTTTCACACCCTTCCAAAGGCAAAAGGTATGCCAGACCTGCCACACAATCAATGGGCAGAGGCACAAAAACAAATGTCATCTCTCGTAGACATGAGGGCTATTCAGCAAGTACCACAGCAAGAGCAGGGACAAGGATTTTACTCAAGGCTTTTCTTGGTATCCAGAAAGGACAAAGCATGGAGACCAATACTGGACCTGTCTATTCTAAATACGTTTCTGGACGTTCCAAAATTCAAAATGTTGACACTGCAGCAACTTCTGCCCATGCTGGGCAAGAAGGCTTGGCTCATAACTTTGGACCTCAAAGAGGCATACCTGCATGTCCCAATCAGACAATCTTGCAGAAGATACCTCAGATTCATAGCTGGCTCAATGCACTACCAATTTTCTGCACTGCCATTTGGCTTATCTACTGTGCCCAGGGTCTTCACAAAATGCCTGGCACCAGTAATTGCATTTTGCAGACAAAGAGAAATTCAAATTTATCCCTACTTGGATGACTGCCTTATTCAAGCAGAGAGCAAGGACATTCTACTAAAGCATCTGGAGTTTATAAAAAGATTACTAATTTGCCTAGGGTACACAGTAAATGAAAAGAAATCAAAACTAGTACCCTCTCAAGAGATAATATTCCTGGGTGCAAGCTTAAATACAACTGCCCAGATGGCTTATCTCATGCCAGACAAACAAAGGCAACTGACTTATTACTTCAAAAACATGGCAACAAAAACCCAGTTACCTGCAAGAAAAATTCTGCAGACTTTGGGCTTCATGGCATCCTGCATTCTGCTAATTCCATATGCAGGACTGCATATGAGGAAGCTACAATGGTATCTGAAAAGTGTTTGGACTCAACATTGCCACAGCCTGGAAACAATAATTACCCTCATTCCCTGCCTGCAACAGGAGTTTCGATGGTGGGCACTGGCCTGTCACCACAACAAGGGACAACCATTCACTTTACCCACAGCCAGGCAGACACTAAAAAAGATGCATCGGATTACGCCTGGGCGGCACACATGGCAGGAAATTGCATTCAGGGCATGTGGTCCGCAAGCCAAATGCATCTTCATATCAATCAAAAAGAGATGCTAGCAGTACAGAATGCCCTAACAGCCTTCAAGGATCCTCTCCATCCAGGACAACTATTGCTAAAGACGGACAATACTGCAGTCATGTGGTACATAAACAAGCAAGGGGGCACACATTCCTACCCCCTCTGCAGGCAAGCCATGACTTTGTGGAACACAGCATTGACTTGCCAAGTACATCTGCAAGCACAATTTCTGCCAGGAAAGACAAATACTCTGGCAGACGAACTAAGCAGAAACCTCATGGACCCTCACGAGTGGAAACTAGATCCACAAGTGTTCAGCATGATAACATGGAAATGGGGATGCCCAGACATAGATCTATTTGCCTCCCCTCACAACTACCAGCTACAGAGATTCTGCACAAGGACTTATCACAAACAAGCATGGAAGGTGGATGCTCTATCATTCAGCTGGGAAACCCTTACAGTATATGCCTTTCCTCTACTGCCTCTCCTCTCCAAGGTACTCAGAGAAGAAAAGCCAAAAATGATACTGATTGCCCCAGACTTGCCATGCCAGCAATGGTACCCAATCCTAAAGAGCTTGTCTCAAGGCCCAGCCTGGACTTTACCTCAAATTCCTCATCTTCTGACCCAACAAAACAATCAGATCCTACACAGCCAACTCAGAACCTTAAATCTGGCTGCATGGCGAATAATATAACCACTCAGAACACACCTCTCTCAAAAGCAGTTATGGATGTTATTTTGGAAGCCAGGAGGCCCAGAACCAGAAAATCTTATGCAGAAAAATGGAAGAGATTCTGTGCTTGGAACCAGGCACAAGGAATTGCCCCGTTTGTTCCAAACCTTCCTCATATTTTACAATACCTAACTGAGATGCTGGACAAAGGCCTATCCTTCTCATCAATTAAGATCCATGCCTCTGCCATTTCAGTTCATTACAATACGGAACCACCTATTTTTTTCACATCCACTGCTAAGGCAGTACCTCAGAGGGGCCAAAAACATAAGACCCCCAAGGAGAGCACCGATACCTACATGGGACCTCAATTTTGTCTTGGAAAAGCTAACACTGCCTCCTTTTGAGCCAACCAATACAGCCGAGATAAAATTGTTATTATGGAAAACAGCTCTGCTCCTAGCAATAACTTCAGCATGAAGAGTCTCAGAGTTACAGGCATTAATGGCTGTGGAACCTTTTATCATTTTCCATCCGGAAAAGGTTTCTCTAATGACAAACCCAACATTTATGCCAAAGGTAGTATCCAGTGTGGCTCTTAATCAAACCATTCATTTGCCTACTTTTTATCCAAATCCCCAGAATAAAGGGGAGAGACTTCTACATTCTTTGGACATACACAGACAGCTACGCTTCTACTTGGACAAAACTAAAGCTTTCAGAAAGACTGAGCAACGTTTAGTGGCATATGCTGCAGGATCACAAGGAAAGGCCATCTCAAAGCAGACTATTTCAAAATGGATAGGACACTGCATTCATTTCTGCTATGCACAACATGGCAAATCAGTGCCTAAGGGCATTAGGCCACATTCGACCAGGGCAGCAGCCACCTCAGCAGCCTTCCTCAGAGGAGTACCAACCAAGGATATTTTGGAGGCTGCTACTTGGACTTCAGTGCACACTTTTACCAAGCACTACCACTTACCTCTTTACTCTAAATCCAGAGCAGGCTTTACCACTGCAGTTCTGCAGGACCTCATAGCTCTTAATTCTATTTAGACCCAGCCACCCAAACTCAGCTTTGGGATTCAACCCAAGTGTAATGACTGCAACAGTGAAACATGATGAACATAGTACAGTTGTGTACCTACCATAAATGTAGATGTTCAAGTGTATTCACTGTTGCAGTCCAGGTTACCCACCCACCATCCCCCTTTCTTAGCTAGGACTTATCTGTACTTCTCTATTCTATACAACCTATGTGGTGTATTTGCTTGTAGATGAAGGTATTGTTTATTTTAGTGCATGCTTTTTATAAGAAATGTTTTTTTAGCCTACCCTTTTGAGGGCACCTGACATCTGGGGCAAGAAAAACTGAAGAAAATGGCATCGGCTGCATCTTATATACCCCTGGCGCACTGACGTCAGGGAAGAGGCGACAGCAACCAACGCTGTTAGAAAAATATGTATTAATGTGTATATTAGTGCTTTTAAAAGCCCAAAAGGGTTAACACATTTATTCTATTTCATACTGCATACTGCATAAATCCATATAAACTGGGAATGCTTTCTGACCTTGTATTTTGTCAGCACAGCTGAAATCTTGCTTATGCATTTGGAAATTTACTGAGAAGAAGATGATTTTCTGCTGGGTTAGGAAAATAATGAATAGAACAATACTGTTTCTATAATGTTATTAAACTTAGACAATTAGCTCTGTTTGTGCTATGAGAACATACACAGTTGCAGGAAGGATAGATAAGTAGAACAAAGACTGCTTGAAGAATATGAACTATAATCTGTGTTTGCTTTGTGCTTGAATTAGCAGAGTACCTTGAAATGTAACACAGCACTGTAGAAATAATTGTAATTAGCTAGTGGTCTCCAAGGCCATGTTATTTTTCAAAAAGTTTCTCACAAATCTAGTAATGTAATGTAATGTCATGTCAGCAGAAAATCATGAACAATATCTACTGTGAAAAACAATATTGTAGGCTTGTATTTGATTACGTCAGCTTTAGAAGGCAATGTCTTGTAAAACAGTATAAGAATGGCTTCACTTCCTGTTACTAATCAGGCAAACTCTGTATTTTTGCATGTTTTTGTCTCCTTGCTGCAAAAATTAAAAGTGCCTTAACCTGAACCTTACGTGTATTGGTCTTTGAAGTTTTTTCCTTTGACAGATTGGTCCTTCGGACTGGAAACCTTCACTTCGCCTTGGATCAGACAGGCCAGGTGGCTTGAAACCGTACGGGGAAGAAACCACGTCGGTTCTTCTTATCTGAAAAGACCTCTGACTGAATTGTTGTACAAAAGAGGCCAGCCACTTTCTGATCTGTGACTGAAGGTCAGGTTTACCTCAAACCAGGTGATCAATCACAAAGGCTCAGGTAGGGTGGATTTACCTTCTCTTTTTCTGTTTTAGATTAGGGACTTGATTAGCATTGTTTTGTTAGGAGATTTGTTTTGTACAGATCAGGGACAAAAAGATTGCTGTCTTGTCATAGATCAGGGAAACAGAATAGGTAGGCAGTCATTCTGGAGAGACTATAAAACACCCCATGGTACCACGTAAAAGATAAGCAGGGTTACGTAACATTCTAAAGGTTAGAACAAAATGGGAAATAAGTGCACAAAAAGATCCCAAACTCCGCTGTTAACCGAAGACGTGAAATATATGCAATCACAACGTGCCGATAATGTTAAATACTACTCAAAATGGGTTAATAAGTATGAATTTGATGGTAAATTAGAAAAATCCTGACTCGTTAAACTTGTCAAACAGCTTAAAACTGATTCCAGAGGTCGGGTAAAAAAGCAACGTCGATTAGGAATTCCTCAGGCACATAGGTGGATTGAGGAAGCAATCCGTAGGGAACAAAAGAGCAATAATTCAAAAACAATGTTTTTAGATAAAGAGGATAATAACTTAATAATAGCATCGGCCCCTCCACCCCCTCCGCTTCCCTTACCAGAGTATGAAGCAAGTGGACAAGCTGGTTCACCCCCACGATATCCTGCTATTCCTGCAAAAGCAAAACTGTTTGTCAGAGATCCTGTCGAGACTAGGTCTTGAACACGTAACTCAAGAGGGGATATTGAGTTGTAGCAAATAAATAGAAATTCACAGTCTATGAATGAAGAAGAGATATGCCCACTCATAGAAGTACCTAATCCTCAGGCAGGACAAGAAGGACAGGACCCAACTCTCCTAGTGTACAGACCGTGGACACCGGAAGATATCCAGAAAGCCACTGAGGGAATTCCCCATCCAAAAGTTAATTTTAGAAAATTCTTAGAAGACTTACAAGGCATGAGGTTAAGTTATAACTTAAACAGAGAAGAAGTAGAAAAAGTAGTCAGACAAATCATGGGACCAGATTGGCACATGATCAGTGGCAACTGGAATCCCCATGATGCAGAACACAAACCCCTCCCACATAGCAGCGCAGAGCTAGACAACAGAGTGAAAGGTCTTACAGACCAAATCTCTGAGAAATGGAAGCCTAGGGCAGACTGGACTTGCATTAATCAATGCATCCAACAAGAAGGTGAAACTGTTGACAGATATTATGCTAGATTATTAGAGTGTTTTAATAACCATTGTGGAATGCAGGTTCCTGGAGATCAAACAAATGATTCCCCATATGAGCAGCAGTTGAATGCATTTTTAAAAGGCAGTATTGCACCCATAAGCAGCTTTATCACAAAGCACATGGTAGGTCATCGTACAAGTAGAGTACAGTCACTACTTGAATATGCTAGATATGCTGAGAGGCATTTTAATAGCAAAAAGAAAAAGAAAGCCCAAGTATTTTCTGTAGAAGATGGAGCAGAAGTTTATGTAGTACAGTTCGGGAAAAAGGGCAAGAAAAATGCCCAGGGAAACAATCTGATCAATGATCAGAGGACTTTGAGGGACAAAAGAAAAGGGGGGGGTGCTTTAAATGCGGTAAAAAGGGATACCTAGCAAGATTGCAATGAAGATACCGTTGCATTATTACAATTTTAGCCACTCAAGGACATAAAGTAAATAAAAATAAATTACAGCTTTGGAGAAAGCAACTTAAATACCTAGGATATGTAATATCCAAAGAGGGCAGAACATTAGATGAAGACAGAAAAATAGCAATTTTACAAGCACCAAAACCTACTACCAAGAAGGAAATGATGTCCTTCCTGGGCACAACCAGTTTTTGTCGAAGCTGGATTCCAAACTATGCCTTGGAATCTGCACCTCTGACTAACTTGATATACAAGAAGCCTATGGCAGCACAATATTTATTACAATGGACACCAGAAGCAGAATCTGCTTTCTGCAAATTGAAACAGTTGATAGCATCCTCATTAGTTTTAGGATTACCAAACTATCATAAACGATTTTTCCAAACTGTAAATTGTAAGCAAGGTTATATGACATCAGTGCTAACACAACAGCATTGGGACAAGCAACGCCTCATTGCTTACTATTCATCACAACTGGACCCAGTGGCACTGTCTTTACCCCACTGTGTACAAGCAGTAGTTGCAGCTGCAATGGCAGTGCAGGCTTCGGCCTCAGTAGTGTTGTTCCACCCTCTCACATTGACAGTGCCTCATGCAGTTGCGATTATTTTACTGCAAGAAAAAGTAGCATATCTTTCTCCTGCTAGGCATCTTTCCTTTACGACTATATTGTTGAGCCAACCTCATATGACATTTGAATGATGCATGACTTTGAATCCGTCTACCTTGCTTCCAACTGCTGCAGATGGCACACCGCACAGCTGCCTGCAGGAGATTGAGCAAAAGACACTGCCTAGAAAAGATCTTATGGATGTTCCCTTGGATGATGCCGAGGTGACATACTAATTGGATGGCTCATGCAAAAGGGGTCCCACAGGACAGGACCTTGTAGGATATGCAGTAGTTTTTGATACTGAGATTATAGAAGCAAAATCTTTACCACACAATTTATCTGCACAGGCAGCAGAACTGATTGCCTTGACATTGGCATGTACCTTAGCAAAGGGTAAATGTGTGAACATTTTTACTGATAAGCCAGTACGCTTTTTCTACTGTACATGTTTTTGTGCAACAGTGGAAAAATTGAGGAATGATAACATCTACTGGCAAACCAATCAATCATGCACAGTTTATTTTAGATCTTTTAGAATCTATTCAGTTACCTCAGAAAGTAGCTATTTGTAAATGCATAGCTCATACCAAGCAACAGGATAGAATTTCAAAAGGTAATGCGAGAGCCGATACAGCTGCAAAGCTGGCAGCTTTAGCTTCAGAAGTATTTCTTTTGAATGAGGAATTACAACCTTCTGAGATTTTAGACTTAGAAATTTTAAAAACAATGCAGACACTTACTATGCAAGTTGAGAAACAGAGATGGATAAAACGAGGATCAATTCTCGAGAAAGGACTGTACATCTCCAAAGAGGGAAAACCGATATTGCCATCTAACTTGTTTAGATATGCAGCTCTGTTGAGCCATGGGCAATGCCATGTCTCAACAGGGGGGATGGTACAGTTAGTGAACCGAGTGTTCACATCATATGGATTCATAAACTACACTAAAAATTTTTGTTCGTCATGTCACATTTGTAATAAACATCATGCACAAGGGGCGTTAAAGCCCAAGCAAGGGAGTTTCCCTACACCACTGTATCCATTCCATAGTATCTGTATGGATTTCATAGAACTGAACAAATGCGAAAATAAGAAGTATTGTCTTGTCATTGTAGATATGTTTTCCAAATGGGTGCAAGCTTTTCCGACCAAAAATCCAGATGCAGCTACTGTTGCGAAAACCCTTGTTAAAGAAATCATTCCTAGATTTGGCATACCGGAAAGGATCTACAGTGACAATGGCACACATTTTGTAAACCAAACCATACAACAGCTGAGCAGGTATTTTGGAATTTCTTTAAAAAATCATTGTGCGTATCACCCTCAATCTGCAGGATTGGTAGAGAGACACAATGGAACATTGAAGAATAAGTTAAGGAAGCTTATAGAGGAAACACATAGAAATTGGGTGTACTGTCTGCCCCTGGTACTGTTGAGCATGAGAACTGTTCTGAATGCAAAGGGATTGACTCCTTTTGAGAAGTTATTTGGACGAGCATATTATATACATCAGTGGAAACCTCTCATGCCCGCATACCAGGAAGCCGACTGTACACTTGCTGAGTATATGAGAAGATTGTTGAATTCTAAACATCTGTTGCAGTTAAATTCTCTTTCAGATAAAGAACAAAACAGACCATCGGAAGCAGCAGTAGTCCCAGGCATGTGGGTCTGGGTGAAGGTCATCAAAAAGAAGAACTGGATGACACCAAAGTGGGAAGGACCATTCCAAGTGCTACTGTCAACACCCACCGCAGTCAAGATTGCGGAGCGATCATCTTGGATTCACCTGACAAACTGCAAACTGGTGAAAATCTTTTAACTGGACAAAATTCTTGTTACTGTTACACAACAAGAATAAAAATGACAAAATCCAGAGCAAACAGAAATGCAGAACAACCACAGAAGTATTGCATGATCATCCTGTTAACTATACTGGTGACACTAATCTTTTTGTTGTGGCCTTTCCTTTTTCCAGCCACACAAGCTGGACTGAATAAACATGATGCATTACTCATAGACTGGCACCCAAACTTTAACACTTACCAAACAATTAAATATGTGTATGCTGAGACTTTTAATGTTTCAAATTTTTGGATCTGTACAGCTTTACCGACAGCATACGGGGGAATATTAATGACTGCAGTTCCCCTAGGGGTCAATGAGACCTGGGAAAACTTAATTTATGACACCACAGCCGTTAAATCACAAGATAAAATGGCATTGCACTTGTCTGTTCCACAGAAGGGAAATGTGGGTTTCTACAAAAATGATACTGTTCAGGTGGGTTGGAGCAACTGCAATGTGACAGTTCCTTATAAATGTTACACTAAAGCAAATAATGCAGGTTCTGATTGTAATACAGACTATGATTCATTTCTTGAATTAATGCATAAAACAATTAATGAAGTACAACATAATGATGTTCTTTTTAAGCAACTGTCTATAATTGATAGGAAAATGTTTCATGCAGGGCAAGTATATGTTAATAGCAAGGTTACTACTAAGGTAGAGGATTGTTATTTTGTGTGTGGCAAAAAGGCATACAAATGGTTACCTGAGAATTGGTCTGGCAGTTGTTTTTTGGGTTACCTGGTTCCGGCCATATGACACACTGCAGTTTTGCCTCGAGGTAGAATTCAGAATGCCCGAGAGGTCACCAAAAAAGCAGAGAATCCAGTGGGACAAATCAAAGTGGGCTGGAGAAACCATCATTCCATGGGTGATTAACTGACACATATGGACTTGAGTGATACTGTTATATCGTGGGCAGGTATATTACCAGCATATGGAGCAGTGAAATCAATTTGGGAGCTGAGAAAACTGTCTAAACTCATTAAAGTAATGAGCAATGCAACATTTTCCGCTCTCAAATTAGTAACTGATGAACTGAATGCTATGAGAACTGTGGTGCTTCAAGACTGCATGGCTCTTGACTTCACCCTAGCGGCGAGAGGTGGTACGTGTGCTTTAATCCAAGAAGAGTGCTGTTCGTACATTCCTGACAACCAGCATGAGATAGACAACCATCTTGAGGTGATTCAGCAAGTGTCGGCCATGACCAAACCAGGCCCAAACCCACTGATGGACTTTTTCCAGAAATGGTTTGGGGGATGGGGTACCATCCTAATGAACATCTTGATTGCCATTTGTGTAGGTATGCTCCTGTTGGGAGTATGTGTTTATTGTGGCATCCCTTGCATGAAAGATTGATCAAAGATTTTATAGACATGTCAGTTTCTGAAACCTTATATCAAAGTACTGAGTTTGAAGAACTGTTAAAGACTGAAATGCTTTCATAAGTTAACTTGAATGACTCTCTTAACTGCAAATCCTGAATGGAAGAGGTTAGGAGAAGAAACAAACTGTTTATGCTTTTGAAAGTAGAATAAAAGTATTAATGGGGTGAATGTTAGAAAAATATGTATTAATGTGTATATTAGTGCTTTTAAAAGCCCAAAAGGGTTAACACATTTATTCTATGTCGTACTGCATAAATCCATATAAACTGCGAATGCTTTCTGACCTTGTATTTTGTCAGCACAGCTGAAATCTTGCTTATGCCTTTGGAAATTTACTGAGAAGCAGATTATTTTCTGCTGGGTTAGGAAAATAATGAATAGAACAATACAGTTTCTATAATGTTATTAAACTTAGACAATTAGCTCTGTTTGTGCTATGAGAACATACACAGCGGCAGGAAGGATAGATAAGTAGAACAAAGACTGCTTGAAGAATATGAACTATAATCTGTGTTTGCTTTGTGCTTGAATTAGCAGAGTACCTTGAAATGTAACACAGCACTGTAGAAATAATTGTAACTAGCTAGCGGTCTCCAAGGCCATGTTATTTTTCAAAAAGTTTCTCACAAATCTAGTAATGTAATGTCATGTCAGCAGAAAATCATGAACAATATCTACTGTGAAAAACAATATTGTAGGCTTGTATTTGATTATGTCAACTTTAGAAGGCAATGTCTTGTAAAACAGCATAAGAATGGCTTCAGTTCCTGTTACTAATCAGACAAATTCTGTATTTTTGCATGTTTTTGTCTCCTTGCCGCAAGAATTAAAAGTGCCTTAACCTGAACCTTACATGTATTGGTCTTTGAAGTTTTTTCCTTTGACAGACGCCGGACCAGGACTTTGGAATTCAGGCCGACTGCAGGTAGCCTGCCAGCAGGATAACCCTAGTGTAATGACTGCAACAGTGAATACACTCAAACATCTACATTTATGGTAGGTACACAACTGTACTTTTAGTGTAGGGTTAGATGTAAGATTTTAGGTGTATGTGTGTGGATTGCTGATTGTTTGGTGTGGTTATATTGTGTGTATGTGTTTCAAAACAGCATGTTTTTCTGTAGGAAAAAATTTGCTGTTCTGCATGATCGATGTTCTCAGCTTTCACTGAATAGGGGTTGATATTAAAACATTCGAAGTTGTGAAACTTCGATTTCCTAATATAGACCCGGTTGCATTTGCTGCAGGGGCAGAAGGGAAGGCCATTTCAAAGCAAACCATTTCTAAGTGGATAGGCCATTGCATTCATTTCTGCTATAAGCACAATGGAAAACCTACCCCACAGGGGATAAGACCACATTCAACCAGGGCTGCATCTACCTCTACAGCCTTTCTTAGAGTTGTCCCTACCAGGGACATCCTAGAAGCTGCTACCTGGAGTTCTGTACATACCTTCACCAAGCATTACCACTTGCCAATTTTCTCTAAATCCAGAGCTGGCTTTATCACTGCAGTCTTACAGGGCCTTATAGCTGGCCCTAATGTTATCTAAACTCCTCCTCCCAACCATAGCTTTGGGAATCTACCCAAATGTAATGACTGCAACAGTGAAACATGAAGAACATAGTACAGTTGTACACTTACCATAAATGTAGATGTCCGACACTGTTGCAGTCCTGGTTACCCTCCCTCCTGCCCCCTAACTTCTTTTGGCTATACCTCTACTTTCCTTTACTATGCTTAAAAGCCTTTTTGGTGTATTTGCTTTTTTGTTGGAGGTATTCCTTTGTGTTTTTATGTTTAATTGCTCCCCATTAGGGGGGCACCTGACATCTGGGGCAAGAAAAACTGATGTAATGGCGTTGGCTGCATGTTTTATACCCCTGATGACATGATGTCATGGAAGACTTTGTTAATCAGGCCGACTGAGGGCAACATGCAAGCAGATTACCCAAATGTAATGACTGCAACAGTGAATACACTCACACATCTACATTTATGGTAAGTGTACACAACTGTACTTTCCTTACTTGGACAACCTGCTGTTTCAGGCTTCCTCTCCAAAGATCAAATTGCAAAATCTTCATTTTTTCCATATCTCTTCTTCAGATCCTGGAGTTTGCAATAAACTTCGAAAAGTCTTCTCTGATTCCTTCTCAGGTCCATGTTTTTCTGGGTTGCAGGATTCAGAGTGTCTTTACTGGCATCTCTGCCTCCTTCCTAAGGCCTTGACCCTCATTTCCTTCTTTCAAACTCTTTTTCTAGTTTCCATTACAGCCAAGGAGTTTCTGAGAGCTCTGGGTTCATGGCATCCACCATTCCTTTGCTTCCTCTAGCCAAACTTCACACGAGGAAGTTTCATTGGTTTCTGAAGTCAGTTTGGCTTCAACATGCTCATCCCCTAGAACTTGTAGTTCCTCTTTTACCTTGCCACAAGAAGTAACTCCACTGGTGGATCCAGCAGTTGTCTTTAAATCCTGGACTTCCCTTTCACCCCCCCTTCCCTCTCAGGAGCTGTTCATAGAGACTTCAGATGTGGGATGGGGAACAGCTTTTGGCTCCCTAAAGGTACAGGGGGTCTGGTCTCCTCTTCAACAGGAGTAAGTCAGTGCCAAAGAGATGAGAGCCCTTTTGCTGGCTCTTCAGGCTTTTTATACTCTTTTCTTGCCTGGACCTCTCAATATGTTTATAGACAATACCATACTGATATGCTATGTAAACAAACAGGGGGGAACAAGATCTTATCTTCTTTGCCGATTGTTACTCCTAGTATGGGATCTTGCTGTTTTGTATCAAGTGACTTTTCAGGCAGTTTACATTCCCTCAGGTCAAAACATTGTGGAAGACACTCAGAGCAGGTCCTTAACTCAATCCCACGAATGGATGCTTGACAAGGATGTGTTTCTGGACATTGTCCACCACTGGGGTACTCCTCAAGTAGATCTCTTTGCCTCCTCTCTGCCTCCTCTCTGAACAGACAACTTCCTCTATTTTGTACTAGAGTCCCAGGTCCTCTGGTTCGGAAGGTAGATGCCCTCTCTTTTTCATGGAAAGGGATATTGCTTTATGCTTTCCCTCCCCTTCCCCTCATTCCAAAAGTCCTGTTCAAAAGTCAACAGGACACCCACAAAATCTTGTTGGTGACTCCCTTTTGGCCAACACAGCATTGGTTTTCTCTTCCTCTGCATTTAGCCAAAGGCAGTCATCACAAATTACCTCACAGGGTGGACCTACTCACACAAGTCAAGGGAACTCTCATCCATCCCCACCTGTCCACTCTTCAACTGACACTGTGGGTGATAGGAGTTTGATTCCATATAGACACCTTCTTTTTGAGGATGTGCTTAGGGTACCACAGGAGACCATGAAACCCAATACTAGGAAATACTACTTATCCAGATAGAAGAGGTTTTCAGTTTGCTATCTTTATCATAACCTGGATCCACTTTCTGTGGATGTTCCTTTGGTTCTCTCTTATCTGTGTGAATTGCTTAGTGCTGGGTTGGCTTATTATTCTGTAAAGGCCCACTTATCAGCACTCTCTGCTTGTCTGCCTTTATCTCCTCCTTTAGCTTCTAGGTTTGAAGCTACACAATTCCTTCATATTAGGCCTCCCAGGAATCCTGTTCCTCCTCCCTTGGATCTTAATTTTATTTTGGAGAAATTGACTCTGGATTTTTTTTGAGCCTCTAGCCTCAGCTTCTTAACAACATTGCTCTTGTAAGAATGTTCTTTGGTTAGCCTTTACTTCTGCTAGTTGGGTATGTGAACTTCAAGACATTATGGCTTGCCCTTCTTTTTTGATGTTTCATAAGGACAGGGTGCCCTTGCATACTAATCCTTATTTTATGCCTAAGGCGGTGAATGAGTTGTCTCTTAATCAGTCTGCTCATTTGCC
The DNA here is from genome assembly GCF_019279795.1 of Protopterus annectens. Classification (NCBI taxonomy): domain Eukaryota; kingdom Metazoa; phylum Chordata; order Ceratodontiformes; family Protopteridae; genus Protopterus; species Protopterus annectens. Next base: position 1,327,042,405 of record NC_056743.1, read on the forward strand.
ATATTTTCCTTCTCTGCAATTTGCTAGTGAGAAGGTGCTGCACACGTTAGATGTGTATAGACAACTCAGATTTTATTTGGATAAGACTAAGTCAGTTAGGAAACCTAATCAGTTCTTTGTTTTCTTTCATCCCAGGTAACTGCCTTCCTTATTCTGTTAAGGTTCCTTCTACTAGAGCTGTGGCTTCTTCTGGTGCTTTTTTCAAGGGTTTGGATACTAACTCTATTCTTGAGGCAGATACCTGGACTTCTCTGCATACTTTTACCAAGCACTACATGGATGAAATTTCCAGAGCTAGAGCTGGTATTGCTAAGACCATCCGTCATGGGTTCCTAGTGAGCTGGTCCTTCCTCCTCCAAAGTTTCTTCCTGAGCTTTGGCACTTTCTCTAATGTTATGAATACTGCAACAGTGAAATGGAAATACATAGTACAGTTGTGCAAAATCTTGCCATAATGGTAGATGTTCTCTTTACTGTTGAAATATTTACTCCCTCCCTCCTCCCCCGGTCCATTTCTCTTCTGGATGTACTGGTTACCTCTTGATTTTCCTTGGACTGGTGTTCCTACTGGGGCTTTCAGTTCTGAGGATGGTTTGTCTGGACATTACCTTTATGCCCTGTGCTATGTGAGGAACATATGTGTGACATACAGCGTCCCTCAAAGCAACCTATGGCTTCGGTATACTGACTGGATGTTGGGCTGCCCTAGGCAGGTGTTCCCTAATGTTATGAGTACTGCAACAGTGAAAAGAAGGATATCTACTGTTATAGTAAGGTTTTACACAACTGTACTTTCCCAGAATGATCATCAAGGTTTTGTTAGGGATCAGAGTCTCTGTGTTTTGTTAAAGTGGACATTACTCCTAGGAAAAAGAAGCAAAAACTAAAAATGTCCTTTCCCCACAAATGTCCAAAGAAAAGGCATGGATGGATTTTTCACAGGGTCTTTCCAAAGTCATAATGGCACTTGGGCCTTTTTCCTTTGCAGGGCTTGCTGCTAATGCTGCTTCTCCTTCCACTCCACAAAAGACACAATTAGGCACCACTTCTGATGAGGAAGAGGATGACTCAGACTCGCATAAGCACTTTTTGGTCTGTTCATCCCAAATTCAATCACCACGCCAAGTAGCCTCAAATGACAACGACTCCCTGTCTCTAGTTTCCCATGTAAAAAAAAATGATTTGGAGAAATTATTGTCCATATGATGAAGCATTTTTAAGGGGAATCTAAACATATTTCTGAAGGTCAACAGAGATATTATAATCTCTTCGAAGTAGGAACCCCTGCTCCAGTTCCTCTTGTTCTGGAAGCCTTCCTGGAGCCCGTTCCACTGCACCACCAGTTACCAGCCCCTAAAAGGCCTGAGAGGTTTTACAAGGTTCCTGACAATTTGAAATTTCTATTCAAAAACCCTGTGGCAGACCCCTCTGTGTTTCCATGACCACAGACAAGCCCTCTAAGTTACTACCAGCTGCCAATGCTCTTACTTCAGGTAAATACAGCAGGGCCTATGGACAGATTGGAAAAATCAGGTTTATATATCCTCCTCTATTGCCTTTAGAGCACTGAATTATTAGATTCAAATGGCCAAATACTTGTCTATCCTTAGTAATTTAAATAAAACTTTGTCCTTCTCTGAAGAGCCCAACAGTAAACAACAGGCCTTATCTTTGGTGGCCAGGGTTTTCCAAGCAGCTCAGCACAGCATTAAATGCAACTATGATGTGGTAGAAGCATCATCTAGGGCAGCTACTACAGCTTTAGTGATCAGAAGGGATGCCTGGTTACTGTTTCAGCCCCTTGCAAAGGATATTAGGGCAAAACTCCTAGACTCTTCTCTAAGCTGAGACTTTTTGTTTGATCCAGATGCTGCTAGCCTTTTCAATAATTGCAGAGGCAAGGTAATATTATGAAGGACTGTACACAGATCTTTTTTTACTTCTGTGTCCAGATTTCAAAGGAATTCCCCTGCAAAACCTGAAACCATCTGGTCTCAACTTTCTCATCCCCTGGACATACCGGTTCTTCTCCTGCCTTGCCTGAAAAAGGAAGTAAACCCAGTTTTCCCCTACAAACCACAGTTACCATTGCAGGAATTGTATACACATGCCTCAGATGAAGCACTGGGAGCATGGACAAGAAAACTGAAGGTCCAAGGGAAATAAACCAGACCCTTTAGAATGTTCACAGGCAACATTACAGTAATGTGGTGCATAAACCAGTCGGGGGATCACCAGATCTTACAAACTGTGCAGACTGACTCCCTTGTCGTGGGACAAGGCCACAAAAGTAATCTTCTCCCTCCAAGTGGTTTACATTCCCTCACATGAAAACATTCTGACAGACTTTCTAAGATCAGTGGAAGATCCCCAGGAATGGATGAATGCTTAACAGTGAATTCTTCCTAGACATAGTTCACAAATAAGGAGTGCTCCAGAGAGCTCTCATTGCCTCTATTGATAAACTACTTCCACTATTCTGCAGCAGGCCTTAATTGTCCTCATGTTTGGACAATGGGTGCAATGTCTTTCCCCTGGAGAGGGGGGGGTTCTTATAAGCCTTCTCTCCACTTCCCAAGGTCCGTAGGGAACACCAAAAGATTCTACTGGTAACTTCATATTGGCCAAAGCAGCGCTAGTTCCCCCTTCTCTTCCACATAGCCAAGAGCCTTCACCAGAAGCTTCCCTCCAAAGTGGACTTGCTCACATAGCAGAAGAAATCACTGCTTCATCCCAACCGGCCATCTCAGGCTATCACTATGGATGATAGAATTCTGATCCTTTTTAGACACCGGTTTTCTAAGGACATGCCTAAGGGCCCTCATGAGGCAAGGAGACCTTCTACCAGAAAATCTTACTTAACAAAATGAAACGGCATTGGACTAAAGATAAAGACCCCACTCCAGGCTAATAACCTAGTGATGTTTGTTTTTGTTTGTGTGAGCTCTTGCAGTTTTGGCCTAGAATACTCATTGATTAAGGCACACTTTCAGCCATATCTGTGTGCCAACCTCTGGGCTGTCCACTGCTAGATAGATTAGAAGTATAATAGTTCTTAAAAGTTTACTTCACCAGAAACCTCCTAAGAAATCTATCCCCCTGCTTGGGATGTCAATTTTGTGCTAGAAAAAATTACTGTCCAACATTCAAACCAGCAGTGTGTGTGTGTGTGTGTGTGTGTGTGTGTGTGTGTGTGTGTTTGTAAATGAAATTTTGTACTTGGAAAGCTATTCATGTGAAGTTGTTCTATCTCGCCGTTCGTTCTTACTGATGGGTTCGGCTCCGACTCGGCCAACTGCCAAAGCTCAAGGTCTTCAGCTCGAGGCCAACTCCCTATCCTATGATACACCCTGATCTTCCCCCAGATCTCGTTTGCCGCTGCAACTTGATCGGATGTTCACCAGCCCTGGCCAGTGAATAACTTTTCTTTTCTTACAAAAAATAGCTGTTAGAATAGCTTAAGTGGTTATTTAGTCATTTAGAGAGAGTGTGTTGTGTTAGTTAGGTAGTTAGAATGTGTAGTCTGTATTTAGATCTTTTACAATATTTAGATTGTATAGTTAGTTATTGGGCCATTTTTTTAGGCCTTCTTCTCTCCCTATCTCTATCTTAGCTTAATAACTGAGAAATGAGTGGCCGTGTTTTTAGGCCTTTTTTTTCTCTTTATCTTCCATATATAAGACAGTGTGTTTTATTAGATTATAGCCCTTCTTTTTCACAGGGCACATAGTGTTTCTCTTTATATTAGATATTACAAGAAAGTGTGTTCTGTTAGTTTTAGCCCTTCTTTTTCAAGGGGCATCTAGTTGTCTTTAATATTATAATAGAAGTCAGTGGCCATGTTTTAAGGCTTTTTCTCAACATATCTGTAGTATTTTATTGTGTGTTTGTGTTATTGTTAAATTACAGCCCTTCTTCTTATACAGGGCAAATAAATATTTTCATTGTGAGCTTAATTCTTAAAGCCTTTTTTTCACAAGGCTTTACTAGCTTTTGTGTGAATCTTTACTGTTAGAGCCCTCCTTTTTTATAGGGCATTGTTGCTGTTTCATATTGTTGATCTTTTGTTGCCTTTGAAAATGTCCCAGAAGGAGAAAGCCAAGTCTGGCTTCAAAAAATGCCCTAGATGTGGGCAAAAGATGTCCATAACTGATGGACACACTGAGTGGGTCTACTGCTTGGGTGAGGTATACCTGCAGGAAAGCTGTGCTGTATGCCACTCCTTCAGCTCAAGAGTATTGCAGGAGAGAAAGAGGAAGCTAACGGATACGGGTCTGCTGAAATCCTCTTTTCAAGAGTCGCTGGATAAGTCAGACAAGCACTCCAAAAAGACCAAACTGACAAAAAGTCCATCTACATTGAAATCAGCTTCTAGTAAAGCTTCAACATCGGTTCCACAGCCTTCAGAACAGACTGTCATTATGGTTAGGAGTCGGTATCTCCTACCTAAGTCCCCTATATTGCAATCAGTTGCTTTGTCACATTCTTCATGGGCCTCAAGTAGACTGTCTGATTTAGATGTGGACCGCATGGTGAAGAAGCTTCTACAGATACCGGTGCTGGCAAAACTTTTATCGGCACCAACCCCAGGGACTTCGGAGCCGACCTTAGTTCCTCCTACATGTTCTGTTCCTCCTCCAATCTGCATGGAGGTTTCGGAGCCGGAGAGCACGGAACTGATGATCATGGAACCCATGGGTCCTACACCTATTCTAGGTTTTTTGGCCCCGACTACCCTGATGTCTTCAGTGCCGACATTCACCGGTTGGGTCCGGGGAGGATAGTAGGACTAACTTGTTAGTGCCGACTTCACCTCACAGGGCTTCGGCTCGAGTGAGTTCGGCCCCGACCTCTGGCTCAGAGCACTCCGTACCAGCACAGATGGTTTCCATCGAATCCTCGGATCCGAGGGATTCCTCTCATCGGGACCGAAAGGCCTTCATGGCTATGAGGAAGGCTTTGTCCGGCTCGATGACCACTCCATCAGTTCGAGCAGCTCCCTCCCTGAAAGCACTAGTGTCTGCCTCTTCATCACATGCTCCATTGAAGTGTAGAGATCCTGAGCCTCAGGAGGCTCCATTGGGTGAACCTTGTTCTTCCAAGACCTCTCCAGAAGCCCCCACTGAAGAAGTGCCTAGGAAGAGACTCTGCAAGAGGAAGCATCTGGACTCCCCACAGGAGTCAGTCACTTCAGATACTGACTTGGATGAGTCAGAAGGATCCCCACAGTCCCCCTCAGAAGATATCACTTTTGCAGATATCTTAGAGATTCTTAAACAGAGGGGTGGCTGGAAATCCCTTAACCCTTCTGATGATGAGTCAGTCCTCCTGAAGGCTTTTGGGTCTCAACCCTCCATCTCTTGGGTGACTTCACCCTTCGATGAGTTGCTTTAATTACTCACTTAAGGCATGGGAGTCCCCAGACACCATGAAGCCTGTCCCCAGGAGGCCTAACAAATTTATAACTAGCCCCAAGACAGACTTTACCTTACTAAAGGAGAGTACTAGTTGATGCTATGGTGGTGGCAGCAGCCACTAAGAAGGAATTATTGGAGACTTCATCTGTTCAGCCTCCTAATAGAGAATCTAGGATTATGGACAGATATGGGAAGCGTATATTTAGTTCAGCGGCCTTTGTTCTTCAATCGCTGAACTACCTCACACATTTTACTAGGTTACAAAGGGATCTCCTGAAGGAGCTAGGAGACACCCTGCAGGGTTCAGCAGCTGCGGGAGTTTTGGACAAGGTAACTTCCCAACTCTCCACTCTTAATTTGATAGTGAACTCTTCCATGTGTCTGTTGTCATATGCAGCTAATGGTACAAGCAGAGCAACGGGTACAGGAATCGCTCTCAGGAGACATTCCTGGATGCGCTTATGTTCCTTTGCAGAAACCTTTAAGTCTTCCTTCATTAACATCCCCTTTGGCGTTTCGTCCCTTTTCACACCTAAGGTAAAAGAAACTCTTACCAGGAGTGAAAAAGACGGAAAGACCTGGTCTGCTGTTGGAGTACATTTTTCTACCCCGAATGGGCCCTACCCCAAAGGGAGGGGAGGTGGAAAGATATGGTTCCATAAATCTTAAGGATCTTTCCAGAACACTTGTGGTGAAACCCCCTCTGGAGGCAGAGGAGGATGTAATAATGGAAGACATCGCCCATGCGGCAGAGGGGGTCCGCAGAACCAGGGCTACAGAGATCAGTTCTTTGGCAAGCCTTATCAGCACTCCTGAGAGGAGGCCCAACTGTTCATCTCTGGAGACAGTCAGAGGATGCCTATCTTTGTAACTAGATGCCTGGCTAAAAATAAAAGACAGCTGGGTACAAAGCATAATAGCCAGAGGATACTCAATTCCCTTTGCCACTCCACCCCCTCTAGTAAAGAAAATCCTAGATGTTCCACCCAGTCACAAGGACCAAGCAGCCTTAGAGGTCCAAAGGTTGCTGGACAAAAGAGTCATCCAGCCAGTCCCAGCAGACCAGAGAGGATCCAGAACTTACTCAAAGTTCTTTTTAGTTCCAAAGAAAAAGGGGACTAGAGACCTATTCTGGACTTAAGCAGACTAGACAAGTCAGTAAAAAAGACAAAGTTCCAGATGGTCATGCTTCAATCAATACTTCCCTTTCTGGGGAAAGACAATTGGATGTGCTGTATAGATCTTCAGGATGCTTACTACCACATAAAGATGGCAGACCAACCAGGGATCATCTACTCGTTCAGCTAAGAGCCAGCCATTATCAATTTCACACTTTGCCCTTTGGTCTCACTACAGCCTCCAGAGTGTTCACCAAATGTATGGCAGTAGTCACCGCTCACCTGAGATGGTTGAGATTCCAGGTGTTTCCATATCTAGATGGACTAGCTCTTCACTGCCACCACCAAGCATCAACTTATTCATGCAAGGGACACAACCTTAAATCTCTGCAATCAAATGGGGATTACCATCAACTCAGAAAAATCTGCCTTATCACCATCACAACAGACCAGCTTTATAGGAGCAGAACTAAACATTTTCAGTGACATTAACTCTGACTCCAGAAAGAATTTGTCTCTTAAGAAAACAAATATTAGACCTGCTTCCAAGGAAAAAAGCCCCAGTCTCAATGGTACTCAAATTGCTAGGATCGATGACAGCAGCAATCATTGCCATCCCCCTCACTCGAATGCACATGCGAGTTCTACAATGGCTCCTATTCTCTCAATAGTCCTTTTGGGAACTTCCAATGTCACACCAAATTATCATAACGAATACATGCAAGAAGGACCTACAATGGTGGCTGATGTCTCAACATGTATCTCAGGGACATCCATTCTTTCTACCCAGTTCCATAGCCATGGTGACCACGAATGCTTCCTTGATTGGGTGGGTAGGGCATTATCAGGGAAGAACAGCTCAAGGCACATGGAGGAAACAGGAGGCTCATCTGCATATAAATGTTCTGGAGATGAGAGAGGTACTTCTAGCATTGCAGTCCTTTCAAGACGCTCTACCTCTGGGAGCAATTGCAATTCAGACAGACAACATGTCAGTGGTCCTGTGTCAAGAGGCCATGAGAGTATGGCAGTGAGCAATCTCCTCCCAGCTCTTTCTGATAGCAATGCACATCCTGGAGAAATCCAGTGTGATAGCAGACAAGCTAAGCAGGGCAATTTTACTGCCTCACGAGTGGCCCCTAAAGCAACAAGTAGCAGAAAGGATATTCCGCAGGTGGGGGCCAGCCTTGCTGCAATGCAACCTCAACAAATACGGAACATAGCAGCTACTTTGCCCTGATTACCCTGTTGGGGGATGCCCCAAGGTATGCACTGGTGCACAATTGGCTCCTGGGTCTCCTTTATGCATTTCCTCCCTTTCCTCTGATTCCCAAAGTATTACAGAAAGCAAAAATTCTGGGAAGGACCATGATCCTAATAGCTCCTTACTGGCCTTGGCAAATTTGGTTCCCCTTCCTCCAGCCTCATCTCTTGGAAGAACCCTGGATCCTGGACCCAGTTCCAGACCTGTTGACCCATTCATCGGGGGCTCTTCATCCTTCTCTTCAGTCCCTCAAACTGAGACCTTGGCTGCTCCAATTCCCACAATAGCTAGGATTTACAACCTCTCAGCTGAGGCCCAACATATTATAACATCCTCTCATAAATCATCCACCAGAAAGTTATATCTTAGCAAATGGAAGAGATTTTCTTTATGGGCATCTTAGAATGATGTTGATCCTTATCTAGCTCCAATCCCATCTATGTTGGAATTTTTAACTAAACTTTTCAACAAAGTAGCTGCTGCAGCTACCATCAGAGTTCAGTTAGCAGCAATCTCAAACTTTCATCTTGGCTTCCAAGGCTGCAATGTCATGTCACATCAACTTGCTAAAGCTTTTCTTAAAAGTGCCATTCATTTGAGGCTACCAATAAGAGCTCCAGTCATGCCATGGAATCTAAATTTTGTTCTCTCCAGGATCATATTTCAAACCATCCTCGACCTGTCCCTTGAAATTCCTTTCATGGAAGACTATTTTTTCTGATAGCCATTACTTCTGCTCAGAGGATTTCTGAGTTGCGGGCCCTGACCATCAAACCGCCTTCTCTGAGTTTCCATAATGACAGAGTTTTGCTCAGAACTAATCCGTCCTTTTTACCAAAAGTTTGTTCAGAGACAAATCTTAACCAATCCATTGAGTTGCCAATTTTCTTTCCTCAGTACACACATAGGATGGAACACATGCTGCACAAACTCGATATTCATAGACAACTCCAATTTTATCTAGATAGAATGAAACAATTGAGATCAACGGATCAGCTCTTTGTTTCCTTTTCAGAGTCAAAAAAGGGTGCCCCAGTGACAAAAGTATCCTTGTAAGGATGGTCATCAGATTGCATTTCATTCATTTATAATTCAGAGAATGCTTTCTTGCAACAAAAAATAAAGGCCCACTCTACTAGAGCTGTTTCAACCTCATTAGCCTTTTCTGCAAGGTTACCATTAGGTTCTATTTGTGCAGCAGCTACCTGGTCAAGACCTCATACCTTTATCACTCATTACAAAGTAGACAAGGCCTCCAGAGACAGGGCCTCCTTTGGTTCCACAGTTCTGAGGAATATACTTCCGTGAGCCACCCGAGAAGATGGTGCTTGGGACGCTACCCATCATTAAAGAATGAATGGTGAGATAGAACAACTTCACATGAAGAAGTTATGTACTCACCATAATGTTCCATGTGAGTTGTTCATCTCACCTTCATTCTTACGTCCCACCCTCCAACCCCCATCCAGTCAGCTTGAGGTCCGTCACCTTTCTTATATGGTGCATTGTCTCTTATCCAACTCTCTGTGTGGCATATTTGTACTACTAGGTAGTCAGGCAGCAAACAAGATCTGAGAGAAGATCAGGGTGCATAAATCAGTGAAGTTGGCCTCGAGCTGGTTGAAGACCTTGAGCTTTTGCAGTTGGCTGAGTCGGAGTCGAGGATCGGCTCCAAACCCATCATGAACGGCGAGATGAAAAACTCACATGGAAAGTTATGGTGAGTACATAACTTCTTTTTTTTGGTAGGTCTCACCTCTGCCAGATGAGTCTCTGAACTACAACCAATTATGGCAGTGCTCTCTTCCTTATTTTTTATTAGGGCAGTGTATCTTTAAAGGCCAATCCCTCCTTCATGCCTAAAGTAGTTAAAATGTCCCTCAATCAGTCCATTAATCTAGTAACCAATCCAAAACTGCACAATCTTGAACCAGCTCAAAGAACTCAGAAGAACAGCAAGTACCAACCCAAGGATTTATTAATCCACACATAAAAGGAAAAAGCTCTTTTGTCCTTTCTAACATACAGGACTTCATTAGAACTGGTAACTTAACAAACTGACAATTATTATTTAACCTTATCTCCTAACAAAATGGTGATTTTAAAGCTACAATGTCTGTTGAAAACAGTCTGTGAAGCTTTGTACTAAAAATCACCAAAAATCATCATGCAGCTCCCTACATTACAACAAAGTTGATTAAGAAAATTAACTTGATTTCTCATGTGAAAGTCTTAATAAAAAAGTTGCTTTAACATTTTTTCCATCAACTGTAAAATGTTTAAAGTTATTAATGTTAAAAAATGTATGGCATTCTTACAGTTTAGCATACATGTGAAGGACTGACATTGTTGAAATTTGTTAATTTAACCCAGGTGGTATGGAGACATTTAACCTAAATTGGCATAATTGAGTATACTTCAACTTGTTCTGCCATGCACCACCCCTGGCATTAGGAACCACTATTTCTAAAATGCAAACAGAAGCGTTTTTATATCCTTTACACACAGTGGAATGTTTAAAAAGTGCATTGTTTGCTTTCTTCTTTTCGTTGTCATAAAGGTGTTCGTAAATTCTTTTATGGAACATCCTTTCAGTTTTTCCAACATAATAACTTGAACATTTGCTACTAATGGCCAGATAGACCAAACCCTTACTAAAACAGTTAATGTTTTGTGGAAGAATGACCCTTCCATCTATGTTCTTCAGATGCAGTTCATGTTTTGTGTAAACAGACATTGTTTGCAACGCCTTCATTTTTGTGCACCTTTCATGTGATCATTCCCATTCTCAATGCACACACTTAGTTTCTTTCCAATAATTTCTATAGTCTTAGATACAGCATGAGGTTTTCACACACAATTTCTAACACCATACTGTTTGCCTTAAAAAAGTTCCAATTCGTAATAAATGTTTTCTTAACTAGTTGACCCCCCCTAGTTGTACTGCAAAATGAGGACCCTAATACATTCCAGTAACTGATTATGACACTAAGTTTCCTGAAGCAGTACTCTGGTAAAAGCAAATACTAAGTTAGTAGCCAGAGAACTAGTGCTACTTTTTTCCAGGCTAGGGGCTCCCAAAGAAATACTTTTGAACCAGAGGTAATTCTGAATTTCATAACCCTCAAAATGATGGGTTAGTGAAGTGCTTTAATAAAACTCTGAAGTCTGTGCTAAAGAAGACTATCAAACTTGTTGGTAAGAAATGAGATTAGTTACTTTCATATTGCCCTTTTTGCTATACGAAAATTACCCCAAGCTGCAATAAGATTTACCCTATTCGAGTTACCATATGGTAAGAATCCAACAGGCTTGCTAGGCATAGCAAAGGAGACTTGAGAGGTGGAGAAACCCCATTTAAAAGTATGATAACCCACTTTATAAGCTTGCAGCATAAGTTATTGTTATTGCAATAAAGAAACATAAGCAAACAGCTCAAGTTATACAACAGCAGTGTGTAATAAGAATGCCAGAGTAAAGAAATTTAAACATGGGATAACGCTTTAGTTCTCTGTATTGAAAATAAGTTTCTAACAAAATGGCAGGGCCCTTTGAGTTGCTAAAGTGCATGAGCAAAGTGAACTACAAAATAAGGCAAACTGGAAAGAGAAGACCAGAACAGATATATAACAAAAATGTGTTTAAAACTGTGAAAGGAAACTGAAGCTTTTGTATTCAGCTTGGGAGGTAACATATGTGCCAACAGTAGGGAATCAGAAAATTATATCTCTGCTGTTCAAATAGATGCAATACTTTTTAAGACCCAGAAGCAAAAAGTAAAAAAAAAATTACTGGCAAATAAGAGTTTTTCTGAGTACCTGATAGAACTGATTTAAAACAACATCACAATGAAAGTGTGCCAGGGGAGAAGGTAAGCCTACAACCATGCATGATAACACAGTCCAAAAAAGCAGTAAGTGAAAAATGCTTAAACTAGGAGTTCATAGGTTCATACTAGGCTATCTGCCCAAGGGCATTTACAAGCCTAGCCCAGAGATGTTATGTGATCCTATCTCGCCTACATTCAGTACTGATGGGCTCGGAGCCGATCCCTCGGCTCCGACTCGGCACGCTATGCTATAGAGCGAGGCCTCTTATTGGCTGAGCTATTTCTTATCCCAGGATGCACCACCACTAATCCCCCAGATCTCGTTTGCCGCTTACAAGCTAGGACGTGGTCTCAAACTTGGCTGGGCTAAATACTGTTTTATTCAGACTTTTCCTGTCAGAAAATTTGCTAATTTGAACCCAAAAGCTGTTTTAACAGCTATCGTTGTTGTACGAGTGTGTTTGGTAAAATCTGTTGAGAAAATTGTGTTTTTTTGTTAAGGGAAGGTTTCCCGTTTAAGGTAGAGGGGCCTTCCCCTATCACTAGCTAGCATTTTTGTGTTTCCAGAGGTCAAGTACCTGCTTAAGTTAGAGGGTCTTGACCCTCATTTTCTGTGTTGGTGCTTCTAGTTTGTGAACTGTTTTTTTTTTTGTCAAAAAAAAAAAAAAACTTACTTAGTTTTCTCTTTCTGTGTATTAAAATCTTGTTTCTTAGGGTTAGTCAGCATGTCTAAGGAACATAGACCCTCTGGGTTTAAAAAGTGCATGAGGTGTGGTTATAAAATGTCCATAACGGACGACCACTCCTCGTGCGTTTATTGTTTAGGCGCCAAGCACCTACAAGAGTCCTGTAGCGTGTGTCATGCCTTTTCTTCGAGAGTCCTCCAGGAGAGGAAGAATAAATTAATTTTAAAAGGTCTGATTAAGCTATCCTTCGAGGAGGCTTTATCTTCCTCTTCCTCTCCTACGAAAAAGAAAAAAGCGTCGGCTCCGACCAGTCTGTCGGAACCGACTGCCAAAAAACCTAGGCAGGCTTCTCCATCGACTCCACGGACTTCGGATCCGAGGGAAGAACGGTCTGCCTCGATGCCTCCAGTCTCGACCCCTCTGGTTTCGGAGCCGAGGACTGGGGCATCGAGAGGCGGGTCACCTTCATCGGCTCCACTGATTTTGGAGCCGATGAGGGTTGCCAGCTCAGACTCTTCCCCTTCGGCGCCGAAGTCCTCATCGGCACCGAGGGAAATTATTTTGAGATCTTCCTCGGAACCGATAGTAATCGAATCCATTCAGAGCCGGTCCTCTAGTCCTATGGAACCGATGGAGAAATCGGTTCGGACCCGATCGGTGTCATCTAGATCCGCCAAGATGTCTGATTCGGACATCGACAGGGTGCTCATAAGACTTTTCCAGTCTCCGGTGTTTCAAAAGTTAGTTTCGGCTCCAGCCCATTCGGCTTCGGAGCCGATGGTCCACCCTGCTACTATGGTTCCTCCTCCAACAGCCTCGGCACCGTTGGAGCCGGTGCTGGTGGAACCGATGGAGGTTTTCGGGTCGGGCCCGACCCTTACTCCAACTCCGGCTCTTGTGTCTGAGTTCGGTATCCGGACTTCTTCTGTCGGCCCCGGGGGGGACGCTTCGGGACTGATGTTTTCGGTCCCAAGTCTTCCTCTCGGTGCGTCGGCTGCGGGAGTGCCGTTTACCGTTGTGGCCATGGAGGTGGGACACTCCCAGGATTCTGGTGGTCCCGCCTTCAGGGCTATGAGGAGTGTGTTAGCCAAATCTTCTTTGGCTACCTCAATGGTCTCCCCAGCTCCTTCCCTGCATACTGAGACTGGGTCTTTGGCAGTCCCCCTGTCCTTAGACAGTGGAGCCCCGGGGCCTGAGGTTACCCCCACTGGGGTTTCCCCCCCTCCTGGAGGTCCCTCTGAAGCTTTTTCGGAGGAACCCCCCAAGAAAAGATCGTGCAAGAGGAAGCACGTTGACTCCCCTGATGAGTCTCTTACATCAGACACTGATCTCGATGATGCAGAGGGGTCCCCTAAGTCGTCCTCAGATGATGTCTCCTTTGCAGACATCCTGGAAGCCCTTAAACAACGAGGCGGCTGGCAATCCAAACCCCCTTCTGCTGATGAATCGGTGTTCCTTAAGGCCTTCGGGGCTCAGCCATCCGCCTCCTGGGTGTCTCCGCCCTTCGACGAGCTCTTGGATTTGATCTGTCAAAGGGCGTGGGAACACCCAGACTCTGTGGAACCGGTGCCTGCTCGTCCTAATAAGTTCCTGTCAGCACCCCCGGAAAAAGAGTTTTTGACGAAAGGTGTGGCTGTAGATGCTTTGGTGGTGGCATCTGCTACCCAGCAAGATGTAGCAGAGGCTTCGATGTCCATCCATCCTCCTAATAAGGAGTCTAGGAGCATGGATCGATGCGGTAGCGCACCCTAAGTTCAGCGGCCTTTACATTAAGGTCCTTGAACTATCTCACGCACTTTACCAGATTTCAGAGGGATCTGATTAAAGAACTTTCCGATACCCTCTTGGGTAACCTGCCTGAGGAGCTGGCCCAGACGGTTGGCTCTCAGCTGGCTATGCTGTCATCCATATCAAACTCATCCATGAGGCTCATTTCTTATGCGGCCGAAGGGGCGAGTAGAGCGGCGGGTACAGGCATTGCTCTACGGAGGCAAGCCTGGCTCCGCCTGTGTCATTTTGCGGAGGCCTTTAAGTCTTCCTTTGCCGACGCCCCCTTTGATGGGTCTTCCTTGTTTGGACCCAAGGTAAAGGACACACTGACCCGCTGCGAGCAAGAAGGTAAGACTTTGACTGCCGTAGGGGCACGATTTTCCACTCCCTTTCGGCCTTACCCCAAGGCTAAAAGAGGAGGGAAAATGTGGTTCCGTAGATCTCAGAAGTCTTACCCCTCACAGCAGGACGATCCCCCTTCCAGAGGCAGGGGAGGGGGAAATTCTTCTGGAAGACGCCGTCCCAGAGGTGGCAGAGGCCCTCGCAACACTGGAGACCGCGAGTCCTTTCGTGGCTCTTCAGCCTTTCACAGTCCCTGAGGGATTGCCCGACTGTGCAGCTCCGGAGCCAGTTGGGGGTCATTTTTCGAGGCACCTAAAAGCCTGGGAGGGTATCACTCAGGACCGATGGGTGCTTCGAATTATCACCAGAGGTTACGCCATCCCTTTCTCTCACTCTCCACCTCAGTGCAAAAAAATCCCGGACCCGCCACCCAGTCAACGGGAAACTGCAGCCTCAGAAGTTTCAAAGCTGCTGCAAAAATGAGTCATCCAACCGGTCCCCGCAGACCAGATCGGATTAGGGACTTACTCAAGATTCTTTTTGGTGCCAAAAAAGACCGGGGACTTGAGGCCCATTTTGGATCTCAGCATTCTAAACCGTTCAGTCAAAAGTCCAAGTTCGAATGGTCACCCTACAAACCATTCTCCCATTGCTGGAGAAAGGTGTTTGGATGTGCTCCATAGATCTCAAGGACGCTTATTACCATATCATGGTACATCAAGCGTCCAGAAGACATCTGCGCTTCAGCCTAGGAGGCAGTCATTTTCAGTTCTGCGCTGCCCTTTGGTCTCACCACAGCCCCCAGGGTGTTCACCAAATGTTTGGCGGTCGTGACTGCTCACCTGAGAAGTCTAGGATTCCAGGTGTTTCCGTATCTAGACGACTGGCTCCTAACTGCCACCTCCAAGCATCTACTATTGCGGAGCCTACAAGCCACGATATCACTGGGCAATTCCCTTGGAATCACCTTCAATTGGCCAAAGTCTGTGTTGCTGCCTTCTCAACGCATAAGATTCATCGGAGTAGAGATAGACTCAAACCGAATGCGGGTCTATCTACCTACAGACAGGATACAAACCATACAGGCTCAAGTTCGAGCCTTACTTCCCAGATCCAAAGCCCCAGCCAGAATGGTCCTGCAGCTTTTGGGATCCATGTCCGCCACGGTTCTTCTAGTTCCCCTAGCAAGATTGCACATGAGAATTCTCCAGTGGCTTCTTTCAGCTCAGTGGTCCTTTCAGGAACTCCCTCTCAGTCACCTCATATGGATCACGGAAACCTGCAAACGGGACCTTTGCTGGTGGCTGGTGTCCTCCAATCTGGATCAGGGACGACCCTTTGTTCCACCTCCTCCTGTGGCCACTTTGACCATGGACGCCTCCCAGATGGGGTGGGGGGGCATTCCCTGGGCAGGTCAGTCCAAGTCAAATGGCATCCAGAAGAGACCCTACTTCATATTAACATCCTAGAAATGAGGGCGGTGCTTCTGTCCCTTCAAGCCCTTCACGATTACCTCCTTCAGGGTGTAATTGCCGTTCACTCCGACAACATGTCAGTGGTCTGGTACCTGAACAAACAGGGAGGGACCAGATCCTATCCCCTTTTCAGAGAGGCCATGAGAGTTTGGGAATGGGCAGTGTCGACCAAACGCTTTCTAGTGGCAACTCATATCCCGGGCAAGTCCAATGTGATAGCCGACAGACTGAGCAGAACTATCCTCTCTCCACACGAATGGTCTCTGAACATTACAGTTGCAAATCAGATTTTCAGCAAATGGGGAGTTCTGTGTTGCGACCTCTTTGCGACTCCACTGAATGCGAAGTGCAAAAAGTTCTTCTCCCTCACCCCGGCTCCGGGGAAGAGCCCTATGGATGCACTAGCCCGTCCGTGGCCCACCGGCTTGCTTTATGCTTTTCCCCCAGTTCCTCTCCTTCCCAGTGTGATCCAGAAGGCATCTCTCTTGGGGAGCAAAATGATCTTAGTTGCCCCTTACTGGCCTCATCAAGTATGGTTCCCCTATCTTCGGAAATATGCTCTGGAAGGTCCATGGTTCCTGGATCAGATCCCAGACCTATTGGTTCATCAGTCGGGACTATTCCACCAGTCCCTACACACCTTAAAATTGACGGCTTGGCTCCTCCTCTTCCGACTATAGTCAGGAGTCATACCTTGGATCCGGAAGTTGTACACATTTTATCTTCGGCCCACAAGTCTGCTACAAAGAAATTGTATTCTGGCAAATGGAAAAGATTTGCTATTTGGGCTCAACTCCGGGGTCTGGATCCCATCACTATTCCTGTATCAGAAGTACTAAAATTTCTAACTTCTCTTTTCAATCAAGGCTCTTCAGTCTCTACCATCAAGGTTCAATTGGCAGCTATTTCCAATTTTCACGAATCTATAAACCCACCTTTAATGAGCAACAGATTGTGTAAGACCTTCTTGAAAGGTGCTGCGCTTTTAAGACCTCCGATTTCTCATCCTGCTCCTCCATGGGATCTCGATGTGGTGTTACGCGCCTTAACTTCCTCCCCCTTCGAACCGGCAGCGACATGTGATTTAAAATTTCTATCGTGGAAAACTGCCTTTCTGGTGGCGATTACTTCTGCCAGAAGGGTTTCAGAGCTTCAAGCTTTGTCTGTAAAACCTCCGTACTTGGTTTTTCACAAAGACAGAGTATCTCTCAAGCCAAATCCATCCTTTGTCCCTAAAGTTTGTTCCAGTTTCTGCCTACAACAGTCTTTAGAACTTCCAGTCTTCTTTCCGAAGTATTCTAACAAAGCGGAATTCATATTCCACACATTAGATGTCCACAGGCAATTGCGTTTTTATTTAAATAGGACCAAACAAACAAGGAAAACAGATCAGTTGTTTGTATCCTTTGCGGACAATAAATTGGGCAAAGCCGTCACAAAGGTCACTATTGCCAAATGGATCAGGGACTGTATTACTCAAGCTTATTCTTATTCTAATAAAGAGCTTACCACCTCTGTCAAAGCTC
This sequence comes from Protopterus annectens, assembly GCF_019279795.1. Taxonomy (NCBI): domain Eukaryota; kingdom Metazoa; phylum Chordata; order Ceratodontiformes; family Protopteridae; genus Protopterus; species Protopterus annectens. Next base: position 1,327,059,832 of record NC_056743.1, read on the forward strand.
ATTCTACAAGAGCTATGGCTACTTCAATAGCATTTCATTCTAAGCTTGCCATTAGTGACATTTGTGCTGCGGCTACATGGTCTTCCCCGGACACTTTCATTTCCCACTACAAATTGGATGTGGCATCTAGAGGACGAGCTTCATTTGGTTCCACAGTGCTCAGGAGTGTTTTCCAATGAGCCACCCAGGATTTAGGTGCTAGGGACGCTGTCCCATCAGTACTGAATGTAGGTGAGATAGGATCACATAACATCTTTTAGTTATGTACTTACCATAACTTTAGATGTTTGGGATCCATCTCGCTTACATTCCCAATAACCCACCCTCCTTCCCCCTTCCTTGGAGATCAGAGGATATCAGAAGGTCCGAAACCTGTTGTTTCATCTTGAAACATCTGACAATGTTATATAAACAAGTTGTGCATGTGTGCATGAATGCGGACAAACAAGATCTGGGGGATTAGTGGTGTTGCATCCTGGGATAAGAAATAGCTCAGCCAATAAGAGGCCTCGCTCTATAGCATAGCGTGCCGAGTCGGAGCTGAGGGATCGGCTCCGAGCCCATCAGTACTGAATGTAGGCGAGATGGATCCCAAACATCTAAAGTTATGGTAAGTACATAACTAAAAGTTTTTGTGGCTTTCACCACCCCATTAGTTTGAAGAAAACTATGCCCATTATTTTGCTGTGCCTCTGTCAAGCAGTGGCACTGAGGTAATCCCTGGGGTATATCTGCGATCTCCCATCCTTTGGTCAAGATTTCTCTTGAACATGGCCAGCGAGGTGCTCTGCCTCACATGTACCGGGATTTTGTTCCACAGCATAGGGAGTCTCTGGGTGATGAATCTGTCCCTCCAGCACGTCCTATTAATAACCGTGTCAAGGTTTAAGTCTCCCACCCTTGTAGTTCTACGGGATCTAGATTTTTTGAGGTGAAGCATGTTCATCAAATCTGGGTTTGACATGGCCTTGTATGTCAGGCACAGGTCACCTCTGAGCAAGCGTAAGCGACTGAGTAGAGCTGGAGTTCTTTCAGTCGGGCAGCATAAGACATATTTTTGAGACCCTTTATCCTTTTGGCGAGGAACTTTTGGGGCCTTTCCAGCTGCTGCAGGTGTCTGGTCAGATACATTCCGAATGGGGCATTGTACTCAATCATTGGTCTGATGAGTGATGAGTACAGGGGGACGATGACCTCCCTTGATCTAGATGTGAATCCCTTCATGATCAGGTGGGCAATGTAGAAGGTCTTCCTAACTACTTCAGCAACGTGAGTGTCAAATGAAAGGTTACTGTCAACCTGGGTCCCCAGATCCCTGATAACTTCTTCTGTGCTCAGTGGATTTCCACCTATATGGTAGCTAGGGGTAACCTTGTTTTTCCCAAAGGGTATGACTATGCATTTCTTGGCGTTTAACTTTAGGCCATGGCTCTGGCACCAGTTATCCGTTTCTGTGAGACCCTTCTGAAGGATATCTGTGTCAGATGTGTTTTCGACTATGGCGCCGAGTTTGCAGTCATCTGCAAACTTTGTCAGCCATAACCCTCCTGTGTTTGCTTGTACTTCAGAAAAGTAGATGCCGAACAAGAGTGGGCCCAGGACTGAGCCCTGTAGGACACAAGTTGTGACAGGCTTTGAGTCTGACATGGCGCCAGCAACTCTGACCCTGTGGGTTCTGTCACTTAGCCAGTTTGCAACCCATCTTGTGATGTATGGGTTTACATTTAAGCTGATGAGTTTTTCAATGATACCTGAGTGAGTTATTGTGTCGAAAGCCTTTGCCAGGTCGAGGTAGGCTGTATGGACTGCCTTTCCCTTTATGGAGGACTGCCAAGGGAATGGAAGAATGCAGTTGTTTTTCCCACACTAGGTGAATCCATAAGATTCTGAAATTTATTTTTTTAAAACTGAATGCATATCCAAATTTGACAGTCATTCAAAGCCCACATTGGATAAACTCATAGTCTAGGAAAAGCCGTTTTTTTGAACACCCTTGATTTAACTAAGGGGTATTGACAGCTTCTTCTTAGCCCCAAAGACAAGACAGCATTCTCTACCCTGAAGGTATATTTTTTATTATACTCTTTTACCCTTTGGACTTCATGGAGCTGTCACCACTTTCAAAGGCTTATGGATAAAGTTCTGCAACCACACTCCGGGTGTTCAGCTGCATACCTTGGTGATGACATAGTAATTTATTCTGGAGACTTGGGTGTCACATCTCACCAAAGAGCAAGCTGTACTGGACTCTACAACAGGCATGACATCTATTTGGTACTGTCTTGCATGATAGAAGCCAGATACAGAAGGTATGTGATTGGAAAAGACCCTAAAAAGGCAAAATAAAGACAGCCAAATAAGTGGAAGTATTCTAAGGACTAGCAGGCCACTATAAACAATTATAGACAACTTTACTACCGTAACCTGACCTCTGACACACCTTGCAAATGGTAATATGCCTTTCCAGATAAGGTGAACCATAGCAGAAGATGAGACTTTTAATCAGCTCTTATGTTTAGAGTCAGTCTTGCCCCTGACTCTATTAAACCATAAGTTGTGCACTGCAATGTATCTGTTGTGGGGTTAGAAGCTGTATTATCTTGTGAAGTAGGTGGTAAGGAACACCCAGTCTGTTACATAAATAGGAAGTTAAATATGGCAGATTCAAGATAGTCTGCCATAGAACAGGATGCTTCATTATTATATGGGAACTAATGTCTGTTCAGTGTTACTTGTGATGCAGCTTCACTTCAGTAACTGATCACTCACCCCTGAAGTGGTTATACAAGCAATGGGACATAAATACCGAATTATGAAGTTTGACTTTAGTGCCACTACACTTTCATTTCGCCATTAGATATAGTTCTGTCCTCAGAGCTGTTGTTGATACCATCCATCTATTGCCTCCCCACATGGAGATCCAGCAAGGGGTTCCCATACACACTCCCAAAGTGCTCTATACAACCCTCATTCAGGACATATCCAGGCCTGACAATAAAGGACCACATGTACCTGGCCAAAGATCATGACATGGAAGCTTCATCGTGACACTGAAGGATACAGTGTCTGTGTGACTTCAAACTTCTGCACACCTGTGTGGGTACCATATCAACCTCCCATAACTCTTGCATCTTTAGTAGTGTTGCTTTCAGCTGTTATTGTGCTCTGTCCCACCTGTACAAATCAAATGATAATTATGATGATGACTGTGCCCTGTGCACTCCTTTGGCCTGTTTGGGTAAGTAATGTCTGATGTACCACATGACCAGTCAGTGCACTGCAGTGCATAGTCTTGGTGTGCTGATCCATACATCACTTTTACTCTGTGTTGTCCTTGTTATGGCCCATAGTTGTAGATTAGAGGCTGCTTCTTGGTCAGTGCAGGAATGTATTGTACCCACCTTTGATTTGCATGGCATAATGCTATAGTCATTTCCTCTGATGACTCTGTGCCTAATTCCTCCTCACTTGCAGCAGCAAGACTGTTGGGTATACTGCAGTGTTCCAAAGCTGTAGCTGCTTCCTTTCTGACATATTGTATGAAATGGTTCACACCACGATTAAATGATTCCCGTGTGCCACCAGATGTAACCAGTCAGCAGAAACATGCCTTCAAGAGTTCAAACAATGCTCTTTGCCTTTGAGTGTGCATTGTTGTATGCCATCTCAGACATGATCTAGAGGTTTCAGTTAGGCATCATCAGCCAGATTTGCAAGGCCTACACTGAATCACCTGCAACACAACAGTGGACATCGTGAGTGGCCCGTTGCCTACATCAATGGTAATATCATATCCTGTCCTCTGTAGCTTGTAGTGTGTGCACCTGCAAAGTAGATGACTGTGAGGAACATCCTGTTGTATCAAACTCTGGTAGGGGTCACATGTGTGCCAGATGCAGGAATCATGGAAACGGTCATGACTAGTGCATATGCTTATCTTGTGTAGTGTATAGCATCTGGCAGGTGATGACATGGAATGCCTTCATGTTGATATACTGGTTGCATTGTGGAGTAGGTGGATAGTAATGATAATAATGTGGGTGTAATCAGTGACCCCTAGGAACTCCGGGAGATGAGCTGTGTTGTAGAATGCCTGTAGAGTGGCAGTTCTCCCTTCTGTCATCCATGGAAACCATGTAAGCTCTACCACATGCTGCAGCATCACATCAAGGAACTGGTGTTAAATATCCAAGGCTAATGCCTTGAAACTACTAATGTGTCCCATGTTAAAAACTGAAAGGTCCCATAACAAAAAACTGGTTAGTGCTACACAAAAGTGTGTCCACATGGATAGACAGTCTATACATCCTCATTGATTCCAATAATCAGTGGCACATGTCTACTAACTCTTGTATGGTGTTTCTGCCAACAGTGTTCTGGTTGTGGAGGTGATGGTATGTCAGCCAGTGGCAAACCTGTCTGTGACATGGAGAATAATGACATACAACATTGTAGGCACTGGCTCTGAAAGTGGCCACCAATACTTGCTGCAAAGCTAATGCTGCTACTGCTAGTCTCATAGCATTAGTGAAGCTCCTTTACAACAGAAAATCCTGGCATTCAGAATAGATGTGTACCATACCTCTTCCTGCTAAAGTCAAATGTTTTTGCACTGCTCTGCCATGTTTAATGTCATCATTTGCATACATGTTGACTCTCATCAGCATTATGGCACTCATTTGTATCCCATTATCCACTCATTTGCATATAGTGCTGTTTTTCGTATTGTACAATCACACTCCTTGTGTCTCTGAATCACCCTCTGGATGTAGCGATTCACTCCACTGTTTTGTATAACGGTGTTTCCTAATTGTTTCTGAATAAACTGAAAATGTAATATCTGATGTTAATCATTCATTCATGAAGGATGTTTTTCGGTTCCGTCCTCAGAACCAACTCAGCCGGTATCCAAGCTTGCGCCAGCCAAAAACTCTCTAGCTAAGATTACCCACAATGCCTCTCTCCCTTTCTCCTCAGATCTTGTTTGCCACGTAGACTTCAAGGTGTGTCAGGCCAGCTCTCAAGCTAAGTGTTTTCAATTTGTTTTAAAAATCTTAACTTTTAACACTAAATTCTTAGCCCTTTCGGCTTAGTGTTTTATCACCTTTAGTTACTCTTACCTTTTCTTTGTTTGAGTGAATTTTTTTCCCCTCTTTTTACGTTATACCCTTTGGTATTCTTTTTACCATCGCTGTTATCCCCCCTTCCTTCTTACCCTTTAGGTATATCTTCTTACCATTGTTGGTATTAAAATAAATACATATATCTTCTTCTCACCTGTTTGTTACTGTTGAGTGCTATTTACTCTTTCGACTGCTAGTTGTTGCTGTTTAATTTGTTGAATTTCTCAAGTTTGTTAACTGCTTTTTACAATGCCTGATAAAAAGGGCACTACAGGCTTTAAGCAGTGTGATAAATGTGGCAGAAAAATGCCAAATTCGAACAGTCACTTGTCATATGTGTATTGCCTTGGAGTTGTACACCTGAAGGTTCAACCTCCTTGTGAGATATGTAAGGGATTTAGTACCCACACCTTGGTGAAATGAAAGAACAAATTAATTCTAAAAGGTCTTCTAAAAACTCCTTTCTCAGAGGCTTTATCTGAGGAGGAGGTCTCAACTCCTCCAAAAGAGTCTAAGAAGAGGAGCTGTTCTCTGCCTTCCTTTCCTCAGTCCATGAAGCAAAAACAACTAAGGTCCAGGCTCATACGGAACCGAAACAAAAATCTGTGAAAATGACTTTGACTACAACTACGGCATTGGAGTCCAAAACTTCATCCTCGGTGCCATCTTTTTCCATGGAACCAACCATATCTATAACTAACATGATACAGACACCTCCTTCGGTGCCACAGACCTTGGCACTAACAATAGTCTCTCCCATCAAACTAGTCACTTCCCTCCCCTCAACTTCTGGTCCCATGACCACAGTGCCAAAGTTGAGACACTGGCCGGGACCCAATACTCCCCGTCGATCGATCCCTTTGTTGGACAACAACTCAGTCCATTCCTAGAATGACCTGAATCTTCATCAGGGATGTCAACCCATTCTACCAGGAGCTTTTCAGAGCTTGACGTAGTAAGGCTTGTGAATCAGCTCTTAACAGCCAGAGGCATTCCAACCACATCTAGGACTTCCCTCCCACCGAGAGCCGAGGATTTTCTCCACAGAGTCCTACCTATGTCCTTTCTTCAACCTCTCTGCAGGTAGTACAGCCCCCTGTACCAATACCCATCCCTTTGCCAGCTTCCTCAGTTCCAATGGTTAGACCTTACTGTGGTTCCAGATCCAACGCGGTGAACGTTGACTCAACTGGAGCCAATCCACCCTCGAGATCATGACTGGTCTGTTGGCACCATGACCCCTAGTACAGTGCCAGTTTTTTTTCAGCACTGACTACTATTTTGGCTACGCTGACTACTCTGAGTCCTCTCACAGCTTCTCTCCTGGAGGTGAGCTCGTCAGAGTGGGGTGTGACTCCCGTTCTATGGTTGTCATTCTCGGTTCCGGGCTCCCATCCGTCTTCAGGCAAGCTTGCCTTTCTGGTTATGGAGAGGACACTAGCCTCAGCAGGTTCACAGCTGACCCTTTCAATGCCAGAACATCATATCTATATGTCTGGTCCACAGCTGACACAGTCTGCTACACCAGGACATCAAGCATGGGAGCAGCAAGATACCCTACCACAGGGCACCTTCTCTACAGTGTCCTCTTCAGAAGCCCCCTCTGATGTGCCCCCCCATAACAGACTGTGCAAGAAGAAGCACACTGACTCCCCGAGGAGTCCTTCATGGAAGATGCAGGTTATGATGAGGGGGAAGGGTCCCCATGGTCACCCCTGAAGATGTCTCCTTTGGAGAAATATTGGAGATCTTGAAACATACGGGTGATTGGAAGCCCACCAAACCTTCCTCTGAGGAATTTGTATTCTTGCAGGCATTTTGTGCTTGACCCTCTACTTCCTGGGTGACCCTGCTTGCAGATGAGCTGGTTAATTTCATTGTGCAACATGCCTGGAAGGCCCCTGACACTGTTGAGCCAATCCCTCAGAGACCGGACAAAATTCTTTCACCCCCAGAGGATCATCCCCATTGGTCCAAAGGGTTTACCACCATGTAATCGAATACACCGCAGTCGAACCCACCAATGCTCGAGTTGAAATCCCGTAATTTTGCATGTTGCACAGCCGAAATGTAACAAAGAACACTGAATGCGACATTTCCGACCACTCTACATCCAAAATGAGTGCTAACATGGGTCCAAAAGGGGGTGCGGGATTGCCGTTCGATGCATTTGCATTCGGTATTGTCAAGAGTTGCTGCACTGCATTCGATACAAGGACTGTCGGCATTGTGTCCGTCGGCTAAATGGTGATAAACCGTTCCAAAGGCTTGTTAATTAATGCTATTGCTAGTGTCAGCAACAAGGAAGGAACTCACAGAGGATAGTCCTGCTGTCCATCCTCCAAACAGGGAGTCTCGGACGATGGACAGGCTAGGGAAATGGGTTTACCTTCAATAACCTTTGCCATATGGTCATTGAAATATTTGGTTCACTTTACCCACCTCCAGAGAGACCTCATCACAGAACTCTCAGGATCGCTAGCAGGAGCAGTGTCTGATGAGGTACGTGACAAAGTTGCCTTGCAGCTCGCTACCCTGGATTCCATTTCTAACTCGTCCATGTGGTTGATTGCACACACAACTGAAGGGGCAGCCAGAGCAGTGGGTGCAGGCATTATGAGACAGTAAGCCTGGATGCACTTATGTGATTTTTGCAGACCCTTTCAAGTCTTCCTTTGTCAATGCCCCCATTGATGCTTCCTCTGTTTTTGGGCAAAAAGTTAAGGACTGAAGTTTACCTCGGGGATCACTTCAGTGGCTCTGCTGGACAGAGGCACAGGGAACTAATCTAAGGGGACGGCGAAAGCCAACACATTCTGGCTAGGCTTATAAATGCCTTCGGGCAGATAGCCTTGTACCCACCTATGAAGCTATGAACATGGTAGCCAGGTGTGAGAAGGACTGCAAGACACTTTCTGCCATGGACGTACCCCCCCCCCCCATGATCCTACTATAAGAATCAGAGGTTCAGAAAGATGTGGTTCAAGAAGTCTCAATGGCCTTTCTGTGACACACAGGACAAGTTTTCCCCCTGGGGTAGAGGGGAGAATTCATTAGGAAGATGCCCTCCCAGAGGCAGAGGGGGCCTGTGTAACCAGGGGTCCAGAGATTCCTTCTTGGGGCAGCCCTACCAGTGCTCCTGAACAGAGGCCTGATTGCTTTCCTCTGGAAGCAGTTGGGGGAAGATTCTCTCTGCACCATTAGCCTGGCATTCTATAACAACAGATTCCTGGGTGCAGAAGATAATATCCAGAGGTTACCATATTCCCTTCAATCTCTACCCAAGGCCACAAAGGAGAATCCTCAATGTTCCACCCAGTCAGAGGGATGCAGCAGCTCAAGAAGTTTTAAAGCTGCTTGAAAAAAGAGTCATCCAGTCAGTCTCACCAGACCAAATAGAATCCAGATTTTACTCAAGATTATTTTTAAATTGGTACACCTTGTTTGCTGTAGCATAGACTAGATCCAGGCCTGCTGAATCTAGCTTTATTTGTTTGCTTGTTATTTCCCTGAAATGATAATTCCACCTAAAACGTGCCTTTTCAGTGCTTCTGTACATCCCTAGTGATATCTGCATTGCTTACTGTACTTATTTCCTTGTTTCACTTGAAAGAAAGTTACTGTTTGTCATTTTTGCATTTAAGTTACCTGTAACACATTGCATTTAAGTTACCTGGCACTTGCTCACTAAAGCAATTATATAAGTCAGCACTAAAATATTAAAAGCACTACACCCTCACAAACTCCCCTTGAGTACCTCATTCCCCATTGGCCCTTTTTTTCAATTATAAAGGAATTCCCAATACTATTCTAGCATGTCCAAAGGTCAGTTGTCAATCTCCTCTCCTTAGCTCTTGAATCTGGGAATCTTGAGGCAATGTTACAACTGCCTCATGTACACAGACAACCCTCTCCTCCTCCCAACAAATTCCAACACATGTGAGAGATGCAACCATATTGCCATACTGGAGGCTAAGCTCTCTCAACTCAGTACTGGCGAAACCAGTCAGGAGGAGAAGGAAACCACACTCACTACAATTCCAGTCTCACATAGACCTACCACGACAGCAAACCAAACACATAAACACACAAAAACATACTCGGATCCTCTAAATAAAAATCTGCCTAAGCAGCAGAGACCTCCAAAGCAGACACCCAAGCAACCGCTACCCCAAAACAAAACACGTGCAACACATAGCTCACAAAGCCAGTGTGCCGAACAGTCACAGCCTTTAAGGCTAAACAACACACCTGATACACTTGTAATAGGTGACTCTATCGTCAGGCACACTGACGTCCCGCTCACCAGGCTGAACAAGGAGAAGGTCACGGTGAGCTGCCTGTCGGGCACTAGGATCCGTCACATAACACAAGCACTCAGGTCACTCCAAGGCAAGTACAAATATGACTCAGTCATTGTCCATGCTGGTGTGAATGACCTAAGACGTACCTCCCTGGACTACATGAAAAGGGAAATAGAGGAGCTGTCTGAGCATGTGGCCCAGGCCGGTATGACCCTGACCTTTGAGTAGCATCTTACCTTCACCAAGAATGATGCCACAATATGAAGACAAGATGATCAACTTCAACAATTGGTTTAAGTATTGGTGTCATTCAAAGGGGATCCAATGCCTGTCAGCCTGGGATGACATGCTCGACAAGCCACAATGCTTCGCTAGGGACGGCTTGCACCTGTCACCCTGGGCTTTTGGATATTGGCAAAGGCTCTTGCTACCCCCATAGTGCCGTTTTTAGGCAAGGCTCAAAAGACAAACCTACCTCCATAGGTATCACAAGGGATAAGAAACTAAGAGTAATGCTACTCAACGCCAGGAGTCTAAACCTCAAGATGCACATACTTGAAACTCTCCTTAGCATGGTGAACATCGATATCTGTGCAGTAACAGAAACCTGGTTCAAGGCTCCCGAGAGCACCCCAGCACTACCAGGTTATACCTCATACCATGCTTTTCGGCCCCAAAACTTGGACCGAACCACAAAAGGAGGGGGAGTGTCAATATTCGTCAAAGATACCCACACCTCCAGGTTGGTGGCACAGCACGAAGCATCAGAGACTATCCATGTGCAACTAACAGTGGGTAAAACTGCCTTCCAGTTTATAGCCTGCTACAGACCACCCTCCCAAACCCAGGAACCCCACTCGGCCTTCCTGAGAACACTGGAAAATATGAAGGTCTCTCCAAACACCATTATATTGGGCGACTTCAACTACCCAAACATAGACTGGGAGCATTACTCTAGCTCCAACACCCTAGCCCAAAGGTTCCTAGAATTTATAAACTCAAATGCTATGGAACAACTTGTTACCACTCCCACAAGAGGGGAAAACATACTGGACCTGATCATCACCAACATGGGGACTCTATGCTCCAGATCAGAAGTGTATCCCTCGCTGGTAAGATCAGACCATAAACTAATCTCAATGGATATTCACATCCCAACTCCACCCCCTGCCCTGAAAACCACAGTGAAAAACTTCTCTAAAGCAAATTTCACAGTCCTCAAAACCGAGGTGGAATCCTTCAAAGCCCCTGGGCCTGTGGAAAATACGGCCCAGACCGCAGAATCCTTTATAAACGCATTCTATGAACACCTTCAGGAATGCATGGATCATGCAATCCCAAATAAAACCAAGACCCAATCCTCCAAAGGCAGACATCCTGTCTAGTGGACCCCAGCCATAAACAAACTATACAATAGAAGGAGGAAGCTACCACATGATAGAGCAAAATCCCAAAAAGGGAAGGCATCTCTGATCAGTATTAGCAAAAAACTACGGGCACTCATAAAAATCGTCTAAGGCCAGCTTCGAGAGAAAAATTGCACAGGACAGTAAGGATAATTACAAGGCTTTCTTTAGTTATGTTAGGAACCTGGGTGAGAATTCCCAGATATGCTCAGAATACACCAAATAAGATTTTGTTAGTCTGTAGCCTACTAGAGATTATACTTGAAAATAATGTTGTTACTTTCCAAGATGAGTTCTTTCTACAGATGAATGGCGTAGCAATGGGCACGTCATGTGCCAACAGCTACGCCAATCTATCATTAGTAAGATGGGAAGAAGAGTATGTTTTATCGATCTTGAATCCTTATTATGATTGTATCCTTTGGTATGTACGTTTCGTGGATGATGTTTTTATTTTATGGAGAGGACATGGTTCCAATATCAGTAATTTTGTAGATTATTTACATAGTACAACAGATTTTTTGAAATTTTCTTTTACTTCTTCTGACACCTCCATTGACTTTCTAGATGTAAGTGTAACTAAAACTAATTTAAAACAGCTGAAAACTAGTATTTACTACAAACCTACCAGGACCAATGCCTGTCTTCATAAATCTAGCATGCACCCGAGACACATTTCTAGAAATGTTCTCAAAGGACAAGTTTTTAGAACTTTACGCCTACATAACAATGATGAAGAGGCTGCATGGGGGCACTGGATAAATTAAACAGTGAATTTGAGCAAAGAGGTTACTCAAGTCCAGAAATCACGAATGTGATACAGAGGCATGGAAAGTTAGATCAACAAGATGTAAGCCTTACATGAGCTCTCAAGAAACTGATATGAGAGCGTCTGGTAATAGAGACATTGATAGGAATAAGTTTAGAGTAGTTTTTCAATTTGCAAGTGATATCAATAAGTATACAGATATCATTAAGAAGAACTGGCACTTACTACAGGAAATACCAGACCTTGTCCCCATGATCGGTGACACACCAAGTTTTAGTTTTAAGAACAACGTGTCATTGAAGCAACATCTTTGTAATAAAGAACACCAACCCCATAGAAAAAACCTCTCCAACAGACAAGGCACTTTTCCATGCAGGAATTGTGCAGCCTGTCAGTACATTTATATTAAAAATGAGTATATTCATCCGATGAAACATTTTAGGTTATATACTAAGAAATACTATGATTGTAAGAGTACAGATGTTATTTACTTTAGTTTTTGTAAGGCATGTCATGCCTATTACGTAGGAAAAACAAACAGAACTTTTAAAGATAGAATATTAGAACATGCAAGGGATATACGAAATTTGAAACAATCTAATGCCCTAGCAAATCATATTTTAAATACAAACAGTACTCACTGCTTCAAATTTTTGGTTTTACAACAAGTATTAAGGACAAATAGAGGTGGGGACATAAAAAATTATACGGAAGAGTTACAACAGAAATGGATTATCAAGCTGAATGCAGACAGATATCCGGGCTTAAATGGCTGTACTTCACTAGTCCCTTGCCTTAAAGGAAGACATCTTAAACATTAATTTCTAGGTTTTAATGTGGTACTATGGTTCATCAAGCTTTTGCATTTACTTATCTATATATTTAAGATTTTATATAGTGCATTTTTATATTATACATATTTGTTATACTTTTACATATATTATGGTCAATAATGATGGTTTTTACAGAGAGACGTGTACTTTAATGTTGGTTTTAAATATATAGTTTGCATAAGCTTGTACTAATAGTTTTAATTGTTAAATTATTTGACTGTATTGCTTTAAATAGTTGAAACCACACTGATTGCTTAAGTATTTAACCAAGCATGGTCTGCATTAACATTGTCTGATGAAGCAACACTGAGTTGTGAAAGCGCTCACCTACTGTTCTTCTCTAAATAAAGTTACTGTGGATAGTTTCAGTGTGTAACTTTGGTGCCTCATTCTATTCTTATTATGCTCAGAATTAGTCCAAAATGACAAAAAATACACCAAACCCACAGACATTGCCAACATCCTAGCTGACAGGTTCAGTGCAAACTTCTCCCCCACCTCCCCACCAAAAAGGCAAATATCGATCCCAGCAGAGTGCTGCCCCCCTGACATCTCAGATGCTCAGGTAAGAGCCGCCCTCTCCAAAGCAAAAAACACAGCATCAATGGGACCAGACGGTGTCCCGGGCTGTGTCCTACATGAACTCCAAGAAGAGCTAAACCCAAACATAAAACTACTGTTCAATCTCAGCCTTACTACAGGATATGTACCGAAAGAGTGGCGTACAGCAACAGTGGTCCCTCTCCACAAAGGTGGTGCCTCAACAGATCCTGGAAACTATCGCCCCATAAGCCTGACTAGCTTGGTCTGCAAAGCTATGGAAAGGATCATCATGGATCTCATAAATAAAGATATTGGGACCCTACAGACACTGGATCCTACCCAGTTTGGCTTTGTTAAGGGCAGATCCTGCCTCTTAAACCTAGTCGATTTCTTTGAAACAGTCACCAAGGCCATTGACGAGGGGAAGGTGGTCCACACAGCCTACGTGGACCTCGCAAAAGCCTTCGATACAATACCCTACTCGGGCATTATAGATAAGCTCACCAGCTTAAATATAAACCCCTATGTCACTAGATGGGTTGCAAACTGGCTCAAGGACAGAACCCACATGGTTAGAATTGCTGGAGCCATGTCAGACTCCAAGCCAGTTACAAGTGGCGTCCCACAAGGCTCAGTCCTGGGACCTCTCCTGTTCGGTATATATTTCTCGGAGGTACAGGCCAACACGGAAGGACTGTGGCTGACCAAGTTCGCAGATGACTGCAAACTAGGCGCCATAATCTACTCTCCAGCTGACACAAGCATCCTCCAAAAGGGCCTCATAGAAACAGACAACTGGTGCCAGAGCCATGGCCTCAAGCTAAACGCCAAAAAGTGTATAGTCATCCCCTTTGGCAAAAACAAAGTGCCCACAAATTACCACATAGGTGGTAATCCATTAAGTACAGAAGAAGTAATTAGGGACCTGGGGACTCAAGTTGATAGCAATCTCTCATTTGAAAATCACGTGGCCAAAGTGGTTAGAAAAACATTTTATATAGCCCACCTAATCATGAAGAGATTCACATCTAGATCAGGGGAGGTCATCGTGCCTCTTTACTCATCCCTCATCAGGCCCATAATTGAGTACAATGCCCCTTTTGGGATGTACCTTTCCAGACACCTGCAGCAACTGGAAAGACCCCAAAAGTACCTCACCAAGAGGATCAAAGGGCTCAAACAGATGCCATATGCTGCCCGGTTAAAGAAACTCCAGCTCTACTCAGTGGCATACCGCCTGCTCAGAGGCGATCTGTGCCTGATGTATAAAGCCATGTCCAACCCGGAGTTAATGGGCATGCTGCACCTCAGAAAATCCAAATCCCATCGAGCTACGCACTTGAGAGACTTGAACCTTAGCACTGAAATAAATAGGACATGCTGGAGGGACAGATTTATAACCCAGAGGCTCCCTTCACTCTGGAATAAAATCCCAGTCCAGGTTAGGCAGAGTCCCTCATTGACTCTCTTCAAGAGGAATCTTGATGAGTGGATGGGAGATCGTAGGTTTACCCCGGGTATCACTTCTGTGTCACTGTTAGACAGGGGCACAGTATACTAACCTCAAAAAAGGGCATAGCAAAATTAATTTAAAATGGGTGGCGAAAGCCAAACACACTCTGGCTAGGCTTATAAATGCCCTAGGAGAGATAGCCTAGTATGAACCTATGAACCTATAAAAAAGACAGGGGACTGGAGGCCGATCCTCAGCATCCTAAACATGTTTTGTCAAACAGATCAATTTCCAGATGGTCATGATTCAGTCTGCCCTTCTATTTTTGGGAAAAGATGACTGGATGTGCTCAGTAGATCTTCAGGATGTGTATTACCACATAAAAATGGCCAATTGCTCCAGAAGATATCTCCACTTCCGGCTGGGAGACAATCATTACCAATTTCGAGCACTGCCCTTTGGTCTCTCCACAGCCCACTGAGTGTTCACCAAATTCATGGCAGTAGTAACAGCTTACTTGAGACTGCAAGGATTTCGGGTGTTTCCATAAATAGACGATTGGCTCTTTACCGCCCCCACCAAGCATCTACTGCTTCAGGCCTTACAGTACACCTTGCAATTTGCACGACTCCTAGATATCTCAATAAACAGGGAAAAATCAAAATTAGAACCCACTCAGTGTCTAGAATTCATTGGAGCAATACTTGATACAAGGTCTTGCATGGTCTCTCCCTCTTCACAGGCTTCAAAGACTGAGATTCCAACTCCGAGTGATACTGTCTCAGGACAACATTCCAGCTCTGGAACTAATGAGGTCTATGGTAGCAACCATTACTATAGTCCCTCTAGCAAGACTCTACATGAGATTACTGCAATGGCTTCTAGCATCACAGTGGTCCCTATTGAGACATCCCATGTCCTATCTGATCCGCATTACAAACCATTGCAAACAATACTTAAATTGGTGGATGAAGCCAGAAATGGAACTATGGAGTCACTGCCCCTTCTCATCCCCTCAACCCAAGGCCGTAGTGACCACGGCTGCATCCCTGATGGGGTGGGGGGACATTTTCAGGGACTGACAGTCCAAGGCACTTGGTGCCCTGTAGAGGCTAATTTGCATGTCAACATCCTAGAACTGACGGCAGTGCTTCTAGTGTTGCAACCTTTCAGTCTGTCCTTCTGTCCGGGGCAATTGCTATACAGTTGGACAACATGTCGGTCATCTGCTACATCAACAAACAAGGGGAACCAGATCCTACCCCTTGTGTCGGGAAGTGATGAGAGTTTGGCAATGGGCAATAGCTACCAACTGCTTTCTGACAGCAATGCACATTCCCAGGAATTCCAACATGATTGCGGACAAGCTGAGCAGATGAATTCTCTTGCCTCACAAGTGGTCCCGCAATCCAGAAGTAGCGATGGAGATTTTCCACATGGTCCCTCAATCCAGAAGTAGTGATGGAGATTTTCCACTGCTAGGGCCAGCCTTGATGCGACATATTTGCCTCCCCCTTCAACCACAAATGCAGCAGTTACTTTGCATTAATCCCCCCTTGGGCAGTCCCTGATGGATGCTCTAGTACACGATTAGCCCCCGGGACTGATGTATGCCTTCCCTCCATTCCATTTCCTTTGACAATTTCTAAAGAAAGCACTTTGGTTAAGGAGAAAAGTGATCCTCATTCCACCCTATTGGCCCCAGCAAGTCTAGTTTCCTTACCTTTGACCTCAACTGGTTCACTCACCGTGGACTCTGGATCCAACTCCCAGGTTGCTGTTGCATCCCCAGGGGTTGATCCATCCAAACCTATCGTGCCTCAAGCTGACAGCTTGGTTCCTCCACTTCCAGTATTTGCAAGGCATAACAATTTATGTTCCCCCGTTCATAAAATTCTTCTGACTTCACATAAACTTTCCACCAGAAAAAATTATGCTAGCAAATGGAATAGATTTGTTTTTGGTCATGAGGGAAAGAACTGGATCCTTTCTCTGCTCCAATTGTTTCCATGTTGAAGTACCTATCAACACTATTACATTCAGGAGATCATCTTCTACAATTCAGGTGCATTTAGCAGCTACCTCCAACTTCCATAATAGTTTCCAAGATTCCTCCCTCATGTCTCACCATCTCTGTAAAACTTTTTTGAAGGGAGTCCTGCATATTAAACCACCCTTCAAAGAAGCCACTGAAAGTTGGAATTTGACTCTAGTTCTACAAACATTGACCTGTCACCCCTTTGAACCCTCAGCCACTTGCAATGTGAAATTTTTGTCTTGGAAAACCTTATTCTTGGTAGCCACCACCTCAGCAAGAGTAATTTTGGAATTACAGGCTATGCCTGCAAAACGTCCTTACATAGTTTTCCATAAAGAGAGAGTATCACTTCAGACTAACCCTTTCTTTCTACCAAAATTGTCTTGGACTTGCATATTAACCAATCCATTGCTCTACCAGTTTTCTTCCCAAATTTTTCTAATAAAGGAAAATATTGTTTACACTTATTGGATGTACATAGACAATTAGGTTTCTATCTAGACAGGACTAAATCATTCCGAAAATCTGATCTATTATTCCTGTCCTTTTCAGGACCCAGATTGGCAAAATGTGTTTCCAAAGTCACATTGGTGAAATGGCCGAGAGACTGTATTTCCTTTATTTATCAACAGAACAATATACATTTAACAAATCAAAGCAGATTTGACTAGATCACTGGCTATTTCGATAGCTTTCCATTCCAGATCTTCTATGGATGATATTTTCGCAGCAGCCACCTTCGCTACTCCTCATACCTTTATCACTCATTACAAATTGGACTTGGTCTCCAGGGGCAGAGCATCCTTTGGCTCACTGGTGCTCAGGAATATCCTTCCATAAGGACTCCCAGAGAATAAAGTAGATAGGGACTCTGTCCCATCCTTCATGAATGAATGAAGATTAACAACATCAGATAAAAAAGCTATGTTCTTACCATAATGTTCCGTCTGTGCTGTTTGATCTTCATTCATTCATGACATCCCACCTTCCTACCCCCTCTGAAAGACTCCTAGAGGTTTGGACTTGGTCCTGGTTATTTGGTAAGGTTCTTGCTCAGATGAATCCTCCGCTTTTTTCCTTATGGGCAAACGCTATCTGAGGAGACAGGGAGAGGAACACTATGGGTAATCTTAGCTCGAGAGTTTTTGGCTAGCACAAGCTTGGATATCGGCCAAGTCAGTTCTGAGGACGGGACCGAAACCCATCCTTCTTGAATGAATGAAGATCAACAACACAGATGGAACATTATGGTAAGAACATAAATTCTTTATTTGCCAAAAGAATAAAATGTGTATTAAGAAATGAATATTGAAGTATATGAGTATTGTCATGGATGTATGCTATTTGCTGCATGTATTTATGTACAATTTGGTGGTAAAAATAAGTGGTAGTGGAGTTTGAAGGAAAGAAGTAGGAATAAGAAGCTTTTGTTTAGTGTGCAGATGACTGAAGACATTAATGGTGTACAGAAGTTAATAGGTGCAGATGAGCAGAATGTTTATGATGGCGTATCAAAGTGAGGTAATGGTATTAGAGGACAGTGCAGAGAAGAAGAATGTTTGTGATGGCATATCACACACAATATATTCCCATTTAGACATTTTAGAAGGCTTATCATGTCAAGATACATGATATTTACATTAACAGGATCATTGATTTGTAGTTTTAGAGGCTAGGTCATGTCTCAGCTGCTGAATTTGCTGATAATTTTGTACTGTTTTAAAAATAGGTAAAACAGTACATGTGACCTTAGAAGGAATGGTTATTCAGTTTCTTTGGGACAAAAGACCAGAAATCAGTATCATCTCATTTATAACAATGCAAAGGTCAGTGAATTCAGCTGGTTAAGAATATGCAGTCTCTCTCAGTGTGAATAACAGGATCTAATTTCTGAAAGTTACCCTTGGGGTCCTGTGTATAGAGTCCAGGATAATCTTCAATAAAATGTTAACTGACCGACAGCAATAAGTGCAATATGAACCTATTGTAAATCTAGTAGCCTTCTTGTAAGAGTATTGAACCTATGAAAAAGTCCCTGATGGAGGTCAATAAGAACATCCCCTCCAAAGACAAACCTTGATATGGCTACCTTCTAGTCAAAAGTCCAGTAGTTGTAGAGGTGTAGTATGATCTATTTTCATATTGTGTTATTAATGGTAGCTGTTGGAAATCTTGAGAATAGTTCATGTCCTGATCAAGAGGTCTAAGGCATGTGACTCAGGTTATCATCTTATTGTTTTCACTTTGGGTTCTAGTGAGCATTATAAGAATAGTTTTCCCAGATTTAACATTAGTTTTAATATTTAATTGAAATTTTAATTTTACTGGGGATTTGTATGACCTTATTGCTAGCAAGCCTTTCTGCCACTAAACTAAAGTCTTTACTGAGGTGCTGTTGTATGTTGTTGCTCTATTGGACTGTGTCATTGACATTTAGCAGGAGCTCAGATCTGCCAATTCTCCCACATGGTTTTGACTCACCAGGGAAACTTTAGTTAGGTAAGTAACTATATATCTTTGCAGAATACCATGCTGAAAGATAGAAGTCTGGAGAGTGTGGTCTTCAAATGAGCATTGGTATTATCATAAAGTAGTTATCAGACCAGTCATGGCTTTTCAAGTCAAGTTACCTCCAAATTCACCTAGTATGTTTAGCACACGTGGCTGGTTGGTTGTTTGATGTCTCTGAAAGGTCAAGAAGGATTATCCAATGGGCTGGCTTCTCTCCATCCTGCTGAGAATATCAGTGGTTTCTCTTCAAGGCAGTGCAGCCAAGTTATCGCTAAATCTGAACCCATGTTGTTTGTCAGACAAGGTGAGTCAAGAGTGAACGAGGTAATCAGATTTCTGGATGTGCACTGTTTTTTTAGTCTCCTTAGTCATTGGACTAACGAATGCAGAGGGTCTGTAGCTGCTAAATGAGCTGTTTATCATTTCCTTTTGGATAGAAGAAATTAAGACCTTCCAGATGGTATTTCTTCCTTTACCCAGGTCTGTTGAGTTGAGTAATGATTAGGCTGCCAGTTTAGTTCACTGCCAGATGTAGGGGTTGTATCAGGATGTTATCAATAGCATGACTGCTGAGTAATTTCCTTATTAAACTCACAGATTTTCCTGAAGAAGAAAGGAAAGAGATAGGCAGTCAAAGGAGTGGCAGTTACTGCTGATGGAAGCCAGGAATGTAGGGGTCTTGCCAAATGGTAGCCAACAGAATCAGCCAAATGTTGGCTTATCTACAGAATAAATGAAAGAATTGGACAGCATACCAGAGTGAACTGTTGCATCCTTGTCATAGTCATTGTGCAAGAACTGTTGAATTCCTCCCTTCAAATGTTAGTTTTTAAAGTTTCAACAAGGTAAATTAACTGCTCAGTTGCTCTCGTCTTTCTTCCACATCCCAGACTGCAAGGGCATGGATACCTGCAGTGTGTATGTGGAAAGCTTAGAATAACCACTTTATGTACATTTTGGGAGATAGGAGGAAAGTCATAAAAAGATGGGATTACCTTGAAAAAAGCATCCAGATGAGGAGAAAGTGTAGCTTGTACACAGATTATGAAAAATATGTTAGCCTTGAGCACTGAATGTATTAGGCAGAAACCTTAATCAAGTCACTATGGAAATATGCAATCTTTTAACATATCTTAATCTTCTCTTATTATTGATTAAAATGTTTCTTTTATTTTGCTCTTTTTAGCTTCCCTGCTGGTGCCTTCTGTGCAGAGTCTGCATGTCCTTCCTGTGGTCACATGTGTTTCCTCCGGGTGCTGTGGTTTCTTCCCACATCCCAAAGACATGCAGTAGGTGGATTGGACACTCTAAATTGGCCCTAGGTGTGAGTGTGTGTGTGTGTGTGTGTGTGTGTGTGTGTGTGTGTGTGTGTGTGTGTGTGTGTGTGTGTGTGTGCCTTCTGTGGAAGGTTGGGCCCAACTCGACACTGTAAAACTCCACTGCCAATCATGAGCGGACAGATGATCCGCTGTGGTGACCCCTAACTAGGAAAAGCCGAAAGAAGAAGAAGAGCTTCCCTGCTAAATTCCATGCTGTGCTTTATCTCCTGGGTAAACACATTTGGTATTTTCATACTGCCTGCAGTATCCAGTGTGTCCCTTTGCTGGGCTTGTCCTCCCACAACTGTTAAATGCTTTCACCTTGGACTCATGACCATAGAGTGAGGATTGGGAGTTTAGAAGAGTCACCCCATTGCAATGCAATTGTAAATGTTTTTATTTTGCTTAGTTGTGACGACCTTTAAGGAATGCACAAAGATGATGTCATTATGGGAGAAGGGCATGTGTTTTCATGAATATGGCCCTATTCTAGATATTGCATATGGTATCAGTGATTCATGCCAATAGCTACTCCTGGCATTCTTAAGTGTCATGGCAACTATGAAGAGTCCCTCCTCCTCTCCAAAAAGGAGAACCAGCCATGCACCATACCATCCTTTCCCTTGATAACCTGCCTGCCATAGCTGGTGCTCTAATCAGACTAGTTCATCTGTGGTACTGGGAGACAGCTTCCCTTCAAACCATCAAGCCAGAATGATGTGTTTCTGAGGTGCCTGTGGCACTAGCTGTCAGACTAAGATCTTGTGTGTTTGTATAGTTTCCATGAGAGGTCTGTGTTAGGTATATTGATCTTTATTTTCAAGGGATTTTAGGCTAATCCTGTAGGGATTCATCCCAGTCTTGAAATCCTATGCTGGATAATGCTAACATGAATAGTTCAAAAATTCTCAAAATTGTGAATGCACAATCCGTAAGTGTAAATAACTAGTTGCATAAGAAGGTCTTACATGACATTTAACTCTGAGCTAACGTTTGACTCTATTCAAACTTCTTTGCTATTCTAAGCTTTTCTACTCAGCCTTTCCATAAAAGGCTTAGCAATGAGTAATCCTGATGGTGGTCCACTCTTTTGCTTTCAGGATTTTGGTTTGGCACCACCTCTGACTATGGATAAAGTCCAGGAGTAGGAAACAGTTTTACAGTAGTAGAGTCAAGTGGGCAGGGGAGGGTGGGGGGGAGAATGATGCAGCACTAAGAAGAGTAAAGCTTGACACCAAGTGTAGTGTGTCAAAGAAATGTTGGTATAAATAAAAACTTTGAAATAAATCCTCAGTCCTTTGTGCCCTATCTACATATATATGGGAGCAGGCATACATAAGAGTCTGATTATGAGCTTGGATTCCAGTTCTTATTCTTACAGGTAACAAACGTGCAGGATGTGCAATAGATGGACTCCTGGCACACAAGGTCAGGGAGAAAAAATACGTAAATTAAAGAAAATAGTAGGTGACCTTGGAAAGTCTTAATGTTAAATCACAGCATGATATTTTCACATATGTCTAGCCATTATAGTGCTTTCTGTGCTTTGAACTGCTTCCAGTATAAGTCCTCAAGTTACAAATCCCTGAGGAACCAGCACGCTGGGCACAACATTAGACAATTCAGTCACACACAAAAAAAATTAAATGTGTTTTTCCTCTTCACTGCATTTGGGGGCTGCATGCCCCACTCCTACACTATCTAAATGTATATATACCAAATCAATGGTTACACAAACGTGAAGAAGAGAGAAATTTCCAAAAAGAAAGGAATCGGTCCTGACACACAGAAATCCACATCAGCAGTGATGTTATTAATTTATTTTTAATTGAAATGTATTTACCAGGAAAGTCTAACTGCAATAATATCGCATTTTCAACAGAGGCCCATGGAAAAAAAGCTCTACACTGAAATAATATAGTTACACATAAATAACAATGTTAATACAAAACCTAATACATAACATATTAACCAAGAAAAAAATCACAATTGCAGTTCATACAGTGTGAACTTACACATGCAGAGTGCAAATATTTGGAAAGAGATCAGTTGAAAAAAGAATATTCTCAGTAGCTAAATAATTCACAACTTCATTTACAGTTTGTAAATATGATGTACACACTGAGTACACAGTTTGGAGCATAGATGATTAGATAAAATAGTCTAGGCAAACGTATAATTGTCCTTTATCAAAGAATTAGATTATCTTGGATGACATTAGAAGATGAACGATTTTGTAAAGAAAGTGATATACTGAATGAAATGTTTTGTGAGAGAGGTTATCCCCATGACTTTGTAAATCTTTTCTACATGGAAAACACAAACTGAAGGAGTTCCAAATAGATGACATTATTAGGGAAGGGATCCTTTTTGGTTCTCTAATAGAACCCCTATGAGAACATTAGGGAAGTTAATTTTGAGAGATCCTCAGAGATGAAATATAACACTGAAGCAGGAGCTATTATTATTATTACTAAAAATAAATTTAATATTTTTTTTACTTGTAATGATAAAATTTACTCAGTGGTAAGGATTGACCCTTCACTTGTTTATACTGGGAAGGATTTAAAGAATAAGTTTGAGAATTACTTTTAACAAGTTTTAAAATAAAAAAAAATTAAAACCCCCTAACTGGACAAAGAGATTCAATAGATGAATATTGGATTTTTTGTTAATGAACCAGAACTTGGAGTTTTGGATCCAGGGGTTTTTCATTTTTAGCGGGAAGCTATTAAATATTAAAAATAATAATTTTTTTACTTGGATGTTTAAAATATTTAATAACCACTGTTCTGGTTAATTTTTTTTTAATTCTTAAAAATTTAAAAACCTTAGGAAAAGGGAAAAGACAAAAATTTGGAAATTTAGGCAATTAAATTAAAGTTGTTTCCGGGTTAATAAATTAAATAGCATAAAAATTTCCCAAAAATTAAAAAAAAAACCGGCGGGCTTCCCCCAAAAAAACTTTATTTACTTTTCTAAAAAAAAACTTTATAAAATTTAAAAACCTTGTAAAAAAATAATTTTAAAATTACAACTGAAGTCTTTTTGGGGACTTAATTTCAAAAATTGGAGAAAATATTAAAATTTTTGAAAGGAAAAATATATTTAATAATTTTGAAAAAATTTTAAATTTTCTTTTTTAATTTTTTTTTTGGAATGTTTTATAATCAAAAGATTTAAAATTTTTCAACATTACAAAAAGCTTTTTAAAAATAATTGATTTGCTTTTAGCGGTTTGAGGGGAGTAAACTGTAAAATGATTTTAATTAGGTTGGGAAATTTTTGCTTGAACCCAGTTTAAATTGGAAAAAAAAAACAAAAAATATTTGTATTGTTCCTAAGGATTTATTAGAATATTTGTGGAAATTTTCAAATTTTTGGTTAAGGGTAATTCAAGCTTTAAGGTTTCATTACATATCGGGATGTTTTATATGGTTTCAGGGTTGGTTTTTCTTTGGGTGGGCGGGTACCCGTTATTGGCATTTCCGAATATGAAATAAGAGGTTATGAGTGATTAAAAAATTTAAATTGAGTCAAGTTAATTTGGCAAGGAATAATATTTTTTTTTTCCGAAAAAAAATTTTAAAAAATCACCAACAGTTTTTTAAACCCAACTGTTTGTTTGATATGGGTCCCCTTTTATTTTCAAAAAAATTTTTTCCAAAAAAAACCCCTGTTATTTATTGGTTATAGGTTGGTTCATTGGTGGGCCCAAAAAAAACCTAGATAACAATTCCGGCTTTTTCCCCCAATGTTTATTTCCCGGCCCCTGCTACGGGGCATGATTGCCCCGGGGTAATTTTCCCTTTTTTCCCCCCAAATTTGAAAGGGTTCCTTTTGAAGGGGGGTTTTAAAGGGGACTTTTCCAAGTTGTACCGGGCAGGCCTTTCCAGATGTTTTGTTTATTTTGAAAATTTGCCCCTACTTGGCTCTTTTTGGGGTTTCTTTTGACAGAAAAGCCTGGGTTTGAACCTTTGTTTTTAAAAAATCCCTCTAATCTTCCCGGTATCTGGATTTTTAAAGGCGGCAGGTGTTCCCGGGGGGTTTTTTTTTAAATTCGGGTTTCCCTTTTGAGAGCAGAGGTCTCCCAAAGGGCATTTATTCAAATTGGTCTTGGGGAAAAGACATCAAGCCTTTTTTTTTGGATGAAAAGTTAGTTGAAGTGTCCCCATAAAAGGTTTTCCCTAATTGGGGATTTTTATTGGGTGGCCCATCCCCCTTTTTTAAGACCCTTTTTCTGTTTAGCTATGCCCCCTATGTGGTTTAGGGGTACTGTTTTTCCCGGGGGTTTATCTTTGGTTGAGTACCCTGGCTTCCCCATGGATTGTTTTGAAGGTTTTTTAACGAAATATTTAATTGTAATGGTGCCATTTTGCATATTTTCTTTTTGAAGCCCTTATTTTTGGGTGTCCAAGAAGGATTCAAAAAAAGGGGTTGGATGAATGGGGACTCCACTTGTCCAGTCTACATTTAGTGGCTATTTTTACTGGGGGTTTTCAGAAAACCAGTTCCCCAGGTTTTAAATTTTCCCCCATTAGTAAGCTGCTTGCCGGGGGGGGGATGGTTCAAAGGCCTTGAGAGGTCCAATCTTTGGATCCTTAATGCCCAGGTTGGGAGACTGTTAAAAAAGGTAACGGGTTTCAAGGCGGACTTCAGAAAAATTGGTCCCAAAAGGTTTCCAAGTTTTTTTTAAAAGTTCCATGTAAATGTTATGGTTGAGTCGGCTTTAATGGGGGGGGTTTTTCCCTACCAAATTGGACCCCTTTGTGGGGGAAACAGCTTGTAATCGTCAAAACCAGGTGGGATGTTAAAACCCCTTGGGAGGTCAGTTCCGGGTTTGACGGTTTAAAATTTTGCATTTCTGAAAAAATAAAGATAATTTTTGTCGGGGATGGTTCATAAAAGGGGGTTTGGCCCAGGTTAAAGTCCATGTTTAAGTTCTAATTTCCTTGGTTAGATAGTTTTCAGATTTTGATCCTTCCGGGTAATTTTGTGTTTCCCCTTTGGGTTGTGCTTAAATAGGGCAGTGAGGAGCTTGTTCAGGGAATTGGAAGTTTATTAAAACAAGCAATTCGGGGAGTTAATTTTTGCATTTCTTTTAATTAAGGGTAGGAAATTAAATGAGGTTTTGTCCTTTTAAGGTGGTTTGACCAGAGGCCAACCACCGGGGGGAATCAGAGTGGCCATACCGGAAAAGTATTTCCAAAAGTTTATGATACCCATATGCAGGGTTTCGTCTATCCATGTCGGTTTTGGTCCCCTTATTTTTGGTAAAAAAACCTCGGGGTTTTTCCCCATGTAATGGGTATCAAAGGGGAAGCATTTTTTATTTTTGGGTTTTGGGGGGCAGTCGTAATTTAAACAGTTAGACCTGGAGTGACCCCCTTCTGGGGAATTACTGGGCTTTTTTTCCATGAAAAAACATATCAAAGCAGTTTGACTCCTTGCCCCAGGACACCACTTTTGAACTTGGATTTTGGTCAGTGGTTTCGGGTTTCCATTTTGCCGGGGGTGTTCCCCCTTTTTTTTAAAAAAACTTCTTTTCAAAACTCTAGTTTTTAGAAACTTTAAAATTTAATTTTTTCTATTTTCTTTTACTAGTAACCCACTAGACCTGAATTATTTAATAGATTTGCAGTTAACCTTTCTTACTGTGAAAATTTTAAAAATAAAAATTTTTCCCAATTTTCTTAACTCTCCCATTAAAACACCATTGGTTCCCCTAAAGTTGTCCCAAATTTTGGTATTACAGTTTTTTTTTTGGGAAAAATGTTGGTTTCCCCCTTTTCCCCCCACTTCACGGGGGCTCATTTTCCCCCCCCCTCCCCCCAATTACCCAAACTACCTCTTTTATTCTGACTGAGACACCCCCTTTTTAATAACTCAGTTATTCCTTTTACTAAAAAATTAATCCATCCCCATTTTAGACTCCCCCCATCCTTTTACAACCAATTTCCTTTCCCCCTTTTTACCTAATGTACCCAATTTTTTATTCAATAATTTTCCCAACCTACTTATTTCACCGTTTCCTTTTCACCTCCCCTTCACTATTTTCTTTCTCCCTACCCCCCCATCCCCCCCCAACCCCCCCAAAAAAAAATTAAAATTTTTCCAACCATTCTTCTCCCATCGAACTTTTTCCATTAAATTTTACACCCTTTAACCCTTTACACAAAATATACCAAACTCTTTAAAAACTATCTCTTCAAAAATTCACTAATTAAACTAAGCTCTACCCAATCCAGGTTCACACCCAAAAAATACCTCCCCAAACACACTCCCCCCCCTAAATAAAATCTCCCTTTTAAATATCCTAAACTCAAAAAAAAAACCTTTTCATAACCCCCTCATACCCAAACATTTTTAATCAAAACCTATAAATCACCATCAAATCTAATATAACCCCTTATAACATATATTCAATTTACAAACAAAATCATACCCATAATTACAAAATAAATAACCTGGAATGCCAATCCAGCCCTTTTAAACCAAATCCCTTCAAATCAACTCCAAAAAAAGTATCATTTTCTAAAATTTAATAACCTAAAACAACCCCCCACAAAACCCCCCTTTCGGGGTTCCTCAACTCATCAAAAACCAAATTTTGGGGGTAACGAACCTAGCTTCCCCTCATCCAATACCAACCTTTTATAACCCTCCAAGCTTCCCCCAATTACAACCCCCAGGGCAAGGGCAAAAAAAAGAATTTACTGGAGGGCCAAAACAAAAACCCCCCCTTTTGACCTTTTGGGTTTCCCTCAACCAACCCCAAAACCCATACCTTTTAACATTACTACCACCTAAAACAAATTAATAAAACTTTTTTTACTAAAGTCAAACCCCTTTTGAAAATGTCTAGCCTCTGCACCTCATTTTTCACAAATTTTTAACAAATTCAAAAATTTTTAAATTCCCCCCCTAAAAAAAGCGTAAAACCAAACTGTATTTGGCTACCAAAAATAAACCCTTCTGGGAAAAATGTCCCTCCTTTAACCTAAAAAAAAACAACTCCTACTTTTTCAATTGTTAACCACCAAAAACAAATTAAAATACAAAAAAATAAATTCAAAAAAAACCCCAAAAACTTCCAAAATTTGGCAAGCCTCAAAGCCTCAAAAGCCGGGCCCGTAAATTAACCCAAATAAAAATAAGTCGCCCCTTTTATTTTATTTATCATTTCCCTACCAAAAAACAGCCCCCCTCCTAACCCTAAAGATAAACAATCAACCCCTTTTAAATTAAAATAAACACCCATTGGGCTATGTCTTGGTTAACCCTACAAACTTAAACCAATTCCAAGAATTCCTCAAAATACACAGACATTTTTTCCCAATCTCCACCCAAATTTACCCTTTCCAAAAAAACAACCAAAACTATAAAAACACACACCCTGAAAAAAGGTAAAATAAACGAACTAAATAAGTTACCAATCCATTCTTTCCGTAAAATTCTAAAATCAGGCATAACAACTACTCCTTCCCTTAAAAAACAAATTTTACCCCATAGAAGGGTTTTGGCCCCAACCTTATCCAGCTTTTTTTTTACCAATTCCAAAAAACCCTCAAAATACCCCCTCAGTTTTTCCCTCTTTCACTTTCAAAATTTTTTAACTTTTTCATCAAAATTTTGAAATTTACCCTTTAAATTGCCCACCCACAATCTTTTGGTTTCAAGATTTTTCCGTAAAAGGGGAAAAGGGCAAATAACACTTTTTTTCCGTATTTGGTTACCCAATCCTACTTCCACAATTTTAGCCAAATAAACCCCTTTTTTCCCCTCGGGTTACCAATCCCTCCCCCTGAGAATTCATTTTTTCTTCAAAGTGGCCAAGTTTGCTAAATCTAAACCCCATGTTGTTTTAACGGGGGTCAAAGTAACAAAATGTTTCTAGTATTTTTTTGCTCCAGTATTGGATAAGAATAAGGGGTCTTACTGAAAAATGGTGTTTTCATTTTTTTTTGGAAAAAAAATTAAGTTCCCAAATTTATTTTTTCCCTTTCCCATCGGAGGATAAATTGGCTGCCTTTTTCATCCGTGGGGGGTTTATCAGGTTTTAAAAGCATGCGCAGTTTTTCCTTTAAAAAACCCAAAGTTTTTAAGAAAAAGGGAGTAGGAGTAAAGGATCAGTTCTGGATGGGCCGGTTGGGGTCTTGAAAATGGTACCAACAAAATCAGCTAAATGGGGTTATCTCTAAATGAAAAATTAACTCCAGATGAATTTCTCCTTTCAAGTCTTGGAAGAATGTTGTTTCCTTTAAAATGTTTTTTTAAAAGTTTCAAAAGGAAAATTTAACTGCTGTTGGTTTTTTCCCCAATAACTAAAGGGGATTCCTGAGGGAGGGAAAGAGAAAAACCTTTTAGTTTTTTGGGAGTAGGGGGAAAAGCAAAAAGAGGGTTTTAAAAAAGACCAAGAAGAAAGTTGCTTTCACAGTTTATGAAAAATTGACCCTTAGATGAATGTTTGGAAAAACCTTTCAAGTCATTGGGAAATTGAATTTTTTTAAAATATTTAATTTCAATTTTTTTAAAAATTTTTTCTTTTTTTTGTCTTTTTCTTCCGCTGGGCCCTTGAACTGCATGTTTTGTGGACGGGTTTCCCCTTGTTTTTTAATAAAGCATAAGGGGTGGATTACCTTAAAGGCCCAAAAGGGGGGTGGGGTTTTTTGGGGTTTGGGGGTTTTTTTGGGGTTTGGGGGGTTTTTGGGGTTTTTGGGTTGGGAATCAACCTTAAAACTACTCCAATATGAAAATGCCCCCTTTGCCCCTTGGGGCCCGGGGAAGAGCCCCCCAAATTCCTCTGTGTTTTTCCTGGGTCCTTTGGTTTTTCAACTCCCAGACCAGGGGCCCTTTGGGGGTTGAAAACTTTAAATTTTCCCTTTGGTATGTGGTGGGTTGGGGTTTGGGTTTGTGCTTGTAAATTTTTTTTTGCATTTGGACCCCTTTAAAATCACAAAATGAGCATTATGGGGGGGATTTTTCAGAAAGGCCCAAGAATTGAAATTTTATCGTGTTATCCTGTACCCTGGATTTTAATGCGGGAAATATAAGGTTCCCCTTCCGGGCCCCACACCTAATCCTTTCCCTTGAAACCTCCTGCCATAGTGGGTTAATAGAATTTCACTTGGAGGGGAGAAGTTTTAAAAAAATAAGCCAAAGATTGCGGGGTGTGTCATATGAGAAAGCTTGTGTTTTGATAGCCATGGGGGTTTGTTAGGTATATTGATTTTTTTTTCAAGGGATTTTGGCAACCCTTAGGGTTCATCCCACTTGAAATCCTTCTAAAGAACAAATGAAAAAATTTCTTTGTAATGCCAATCCGGGGTTAAATAACTAGTTCATGGGTTTTAAGACATTTCCTCAACCATCACAAATTTTTGTTTCAAATTTTTTCACTAGTTTTCCCATAAAACTTGTGAGTTCCTGAGGGGCCCCTTTTTGTTTGGATTTTTTTCAAGATTGGAAAAATCCGGAGGGAAAACTTTTTCAGTTAATCAAGGGGGGGGGGGGGGGGGAAAGAATGTAACTAAAAAGGTAAAGCACACCAAGTGTATTGTCAAAAAAATTTTTAAAAAAAAAAAAAACTTTGAAAAAAATCCTCATCCTTTTCCCCTATCTACTTTTACGGGCTCATAAAGCTAATGAGTTTTTCCAGTTCATTCTTGGTAAAAAAGGTGGGTTGGCAAAATGGACTTGGAAAAGGGCAGGGAGAAAAAAGTTTAAAGAAAAAGTAGGTGCCGGAAAATTTTAAGAAATCACACAGTTTTTTTTACTTGCACCATTTAGTTTTTTGTCGAATGTTGTATAATTAATTAAAACCCCTGGGGCCCGGAAAATTAGAAACAGCAAAAAAAAAATTTAAAATTTTTTTTTTCCCCTTTCCCTTTTTCTCAGCCCCACCCTAAAATTTTAAAAATTTAATTTTCCCTCTGGACAAAAAGGGAAAGAAAAAAAATTTTAAAAGAAAAATGGTCCTGAAACCAAAATAATCAGCATGATTTTTAATTTATTTTAATTAAATGTTTTCCAAAAAGCTCGAAAAAATTCCATTTTCAACGAGGCCCAAAAAAAGCCACATAAAAATTATTTACACAAAAAAAATGTTTCCCTTACTCATTTCCAAGAAAAATCCAACATTCTAATGTAATTACAATAAAGGTCAAAAGGGAAAGAGAATTAAAAAAAAATTTTCGTCTAAAAATTTCACAACTTAATTTAATTTTAAATTGATGTAAACAGAAAGTTTAGCATAATGATTTAAAAAGAGGCCATAAAGTTTTTATAAAAATTAGTTACTTATACATTGGAAATAAATTTTTAAAAAATTTTAACAAAAATTTTTTTTAAGGGGGTTCCCCCATACTTTGTAAATTTTTTCACAGGGAAAACAAAATGAAGGAGTTAAAAGATTTTATTGGGAAATCCTTTTTTTCAATGAATATGAGAACAAAAATTTAATTTTGGAGCCTAGAGATAAATAAAACTAAGCAACTTTTATTTTTTACAAAAAAAAAAATTTTAATTTTTTTACTTGAAGATAAAATTTTAGGGAAGGATTCCCCTTATTGTTTTTGGGAAGGTTTAAAATAATTTGGGAAATTTCTTTTAAAAAGACCCCCAAACAAAGGGAAATAAATTGGGGGGGACCTATAAGGGTTTCTTGTTTTTAATAAATTGAAAATTTTGGGTTTTTAAATTTTTGAAATTAATGATACCAGAACGGGTTATTTTTAAAATTTTTTTTATTTTTATGTAAAATTACCCCATTTAAATTAAACTCTTTTATATTTTAGGATTTAAGAATATTTAATCCCCTAAATTTTTTCCCTTAATTTTTTTTTAAGAAAAATATTGAAACCTTAAAAATGGGAAAGATATTTTAAAATTTTGGGAATTAAGTTTAAGTCTGTGTTCATGGTTGGTATAAAACAGCTTTTTTTTAAAAACTTAAAAAAAAAACCCAAAAAAGGGCGGATGTAATCCAAAAAAAAAATTTTTTAGACTTTCGAAAAGCCAAACTTTATCAGAATGGTCCTTGTAAAAAAATAATTTTAAAATTCTAGAATAAAATTTTGGGGACAATTTTGAAAAGATTTTAAAATAAATAATTTTTTGAATTAGATAATTTGGTTTTTTTTGTTTGAAGAAATTTTAAATCAAATATTTTAATTTTTTTTAAAAAACAAGCAAAGGAAATTTTTCCTTTTTTTTTAAAAATTTTTTAAGCCAGTTTTAAATAAGAATGATATTTGTGAAGGGGTTTACATACGTAGTAAAATGGGGTTTTAATGTATTGGGTTTAATTATTCATAATAAATGAAAATAGGGACAAAAAGTTAAAAAATAAATATTTTGGATTTTTAAAATTTTATTAAATTGGGGAAAATTTTAAACCCGCTTTTAGGTTAATCATACATTTTAATGTTTAAAGGTCTTAAATTATAGTACTGGATGTTTTAAATTGGTTGTGGGGTCGGTTTTATTTGGGTTAGATTTTGTTAATATTATTTCCCCAAATCAAATGAAATGTGGACAGAAGACCTAAAAAATTTGAATTGGCCTCAAGTTAATCTCGGCAAAGTTAATGAAATTTTTCTTTTTCTGTGGGAAAAAATTAAAAAATGAACACCAAACATCTTTAAACCCAGCAGTGCTTTTTCAGTATTTTTTTGTATATTTTTTTTTTTTGCAGCCTGTTCCATTCCCTTTTCCCCCTTTTATTTTTCTGGGTTGGATAGGCAGGGTGGGTTTAAGAAACCAGCCAAACAATTTGGCATTTCCCCCCCAATTTTTTTTGGGCCCCTGCTGGGGCCACTTGTCCCCCGGGGAATTTTTTTCCCATCCAAAAAGGTTCCTTTAAGGGGGGGCCAAAAGGCTTGTTGAATTTTGGGGGCACTATTAAATTGGGACTCTGGGTCAAACCTATCCCCCCACTTTTTGTTTTTTGTGTAAAAAAGTTTGCCCTGGGCCCTAATTTTTTTTTTTAAATCCTTCCAACACTTTTTCTGGCCTTTTTTTAAAGAAGGCGCCTAATGCCCCGGGATTCTTTTTTAAGGGGTCAGGTCTTGGGCCGGACTTTTTGAATTTTGGGCCTTTCCAATTGGAGTCTTGGAGGACTCCCCGGGGGCTTTGTTTTTAAAATTGGGTTAATGAGGGTAAGTCTGGGCTGCCTTTTTTTTGGAAAAAAAACCCTTAATGAAGTGTCCAAAGGGTTTTGACGGGTTTGGTAGGGGTTTAGAAGGGAGCCCTGACCGTTTCCAAGTTTTTTAAATTTTATTTTTTTAGCATCCCACCTTGTGGTTTGGGGGAAATTTTTTCCCAAAATTTTTAAATTTGTCTTGAGTCCCCCAGGCTTCAATGGTTTTTTTGAAAGGGCCCTTTGAATGCCCTTTTGGGAAATTGAAGGCTAGTTTGAGTTTTTAATTTTTGAGGACCCCCTTTAATTTTGGTGTTTAAGGAAGTAGACCCAAAAAAAGGGGTCCTAGGCTAACCCCTAGGTACCCCATTTGCACTTTGGGGTTTTTACGGTACTTTTCGGGGGTTTTCATCCCATTGGCAACCCTTTGGGTTTGGGAAATGCCCGTTGTAAGCTTTTGATTCCATTGGGGAGGTTAAAAGGGCCCTTGCGGGGTCCAGTACTGGGGGACTTTCCCAAACCCCCCTTGGGGCTGATTAAAAGAAGTAATCTTCAAACAAGAGGGCTTATGAACCCAAATTTTGGGGGGGGCCCATGTTTGAAGGTTGAATGCTTTTTTATTTTCCCTATAAAGCCAGGGCCCCAAATAGGTGTGATAGGGGGCGGTTTTTTGGGTCAAGGGGCCCCCCTTTGGGATGGGTAAGGCTTTGCCCCGGGGGCAAAAGCCTGGGTGGGCTTTTAAAACATGCCACGGTGGGGCTATTAAAAATAAAAGTTAAAAGGAAAATTTTGACTTCTGAAAAAAAATTTGGTTTTGAGGTTCAAGGTTTAAAGGTTCGGGGTTAGTCCCTGGCCCCTTAAAAGTCCATTTTTTTCCCAGATTGGCCTTTCCCTTTGGTTTAGTGGATTTTTGGATTTTGAAAAACCTGACCCCGGGTGTTTTTGTGCCACCTTTTGTAGGTTTGTTAAAAAGGGGGCATAGGAGTCTGTTCATTAAATTTGGGAATTTTATTAAAAAGGCAATCTCGGGGAATATAGTTTAATTTTCTTTAAGTCAAGGTATTAAGTCCCTGGTAGTGCCCTTTTGGCCTTTAAGGGTTTAAAGGGGCCTTTCCCCCGGGAAAAATTTAAGGGCCAAGGGCCAGGAAAATATTTCCAGGTTTGTCCCATCCATGCGGGGTTTTTTTCCCCAGTAAGTTTTGGGTTTGGTGGTTTTTTTCGGGAGAAACCTCTGGGTTTCCCCTCTCGGGTGTCGGGTAGGTACAGGAAAAGGAAGTTTTCCTAAGGTTGATGATCGGTCATAATTTGCATTTGCCCTGGATGTGACCCCTTCAAGGGCAGATAAAAGGTTTTTCTTACCAGGAAAATTATTCAAAGCGTTTGTACACCGCCCCCCGTTCACACCACTGGGTTTGTTGGGGGTGTTTCTGTTGAAACGGGTTCCTTTTTCCCAAAGGGGTGATAATGTTTTTTTTAAAACAAAAATTTTTTAAAAAGCCAGTTTTTTTTAGTAACATTACCCCTAAATTTTTTCTTTAAACATTTTTTTACTAGGCCCCTAACACTGAAATTTAGATAATTCGATTAAATCTCTTTTTTTTCAGATGAAAACCTGTAAATTAAATTTTTGAAAAAATATTACAAAAATTCTTCAATTGTAATGCCCTTTTAAACAAATTTTTTTTCAAAACCTTGGGTTTCCCCGCTTTTCCCCTATTATTACTCTCCCCCCTCCCTACCCCCCAACCCCCCCAACCCCCATATTAAATTTTTATTCTGGGGTAACCTTTCCCCTTTCTAATAATCGAAACATTATTCCATTTAGCTAACCCCCCCAAAATTAACCCCCCTACCCATTAAATTATAGAAAACCCCCCAAAATTAATTTTTTTAAATTTTATTTGAACAAAGCTTTTTTTTCAACCGTTTTCACCCTCACTTACTACCCTACTTTCCCTTTACCCCCAAAATTCCACCAAACCATACCTTCTTTATCTCCTACCAACCCTTTCATCCCCCACCCTATCCCCAAACCAAAAAAAATTTTCCATACCAATTAAATTTACCACAACTACCATTAAAATTTAATCCCTTTCCCCCCCTTTTCACAAAATTACCAAACCTTTTAAACTCATCACATGTTAAACACTCACTTTAAAACAAACTAAATCCCCACTCCCCCTTCTATCCCCAACAAATACCCTCTCTCCAAACACCTCCTAAAAAAAATTCAACCCCACAAATATAACCTCATACTAAAAAATCTCTAATTTCACAACCCTCATCATATTCTCCAATTTTTTTTAAATACAAAATACAAATACAATCAAATCTAATACTCCCCCTAGTTAACATATAGGTTTAAAAATTTTCACCACAATAAAGCCTTATACAAAAAATACCCTTTCCAACTCCCTAAACCCAAAAATTTTAAATCCAGACCTCATTCAAATAATAACAAAGACATTTTCAACAATTTCTCCATAAAAACAACCCTCCTAATTAAGCCCCCTTTGTTTCCCCCAACTACTAAAAAACCCATAATTATGGGAAATTTCCTAGATTCCTCCTGCCCTCCAATATCCAACCAAATCCCTCCAATTCCCCCAAGTATACAATTTTACCATCCGGGACAAAAAGAATCTGACACTACCTCAAATAACCCCCCTTTTTAAAATTTTTGTTCCTAAACCTAACAACAACCACCTCCCTTAACCCTTTTTTCCCCTAAAAACATAGAAAATTATTAAAAAAATAAATTTCTTAAAAAAAATCAAACCCTTTTACAAATTCACCCCAAACCCCTCACCTTGATCACTTAAAATTTTAAGGAAAATTTAAAATTTTTAAAAGACCCCCCCCAATAAAAAATTCCTTTTCCCAAAAAGTTTTGGGCCCACCAAAGGATCAAAACTCCAAAACTAAAAAAAACCCTGTACCACCCCTTTAAACTAAAAATAAAAATTACTACATTTAATTTTCCCTAAAAAACTTTAAACTGAAAAAAGGTATCCTAGAAAAATAAACCCGAAAAACTAGAAATTTGGCAAACCAATATTAAAGCCGGGCCAATAAATTGCCCCAAATCCCCCCCCTTTGTATATGCTCCCAAGGATTCAAGCTCCCTACCAGAAAAACAGAAACCCCCTACCTACCACAAATTAAAAAACCCTCAACTCCTTTCAATTAAACCTACCAAACTAACCTTTAAAAGATTCCCTTTTTAACCCCCATAAAACGGAACCAATTCCAATAATTTCCTCAAAAAGCCAGTTTCATTTTTTCCCAACTCCACCCAATTGTATCCCCATAAAAAATATAAAATTTTTTCTACCCCTGACAAAAAGGGTACACTCAACAAACCAAAAGACCATCCCCCAAAATTCTAAAATACATCAAACTACCCATAGAAACCCCTTTTCCCTACCCACAAGGTTTTGGCCCAACCAGGGTCTAATGCTCTTCTTTTTTCCAATTCCATCCCAATAGAAACCCCCAATTTTCCTTTTTCCACATGAAAATTTTACACATTTTGACAAAATTTTGAACAAACCTCAAAATTTAGCCAAACATTTTTTCTTTTAATTTTTTCCCTGAAAGGGGGTAAAATCAAAATGAACACCTTTTTTTAAACCTTCCGGGTTTGGGGCCAACTTGGACACAATTTTTCCCGTTTTACAAATCCTTCCCACTCAAAAAATTTACCGGGGCGGTTTTCCACCCTCTGGAATTCAGGGTTTCTTTAAAGGGAGTGACCAAGTTACCCTAAATCAACCCATTTGTTTTAGAAATAAAAAAGGTAACGAGGTAAAATTTTCTAGGGCATTTTTTTACCCTTTGTCATTGGAAAACTCAGGGGTCTTATGCAAATCTTTTTAAATTTTTCCTTTTGGAAAAAAAAGATTCCAATGGTTTTTTTC
The DNA here is from genome assembly GCF_019279795.1 of Protopterus annectens. Taxonomy (NCBI): domain Eukaryota; kingdom Metazoa; phylum Chordata; order Ceratodontiformes; family Protopteridae; genus Protopterus; species Protopterus annectens. The sequence continues at coordinate 1,327,096,190 of NC_056743.1, forward strand.
CCTTTCCCACTGTTGAGTTATAATGTTCTCCAGATTTCAGCCAGATGTATTGACAGGTGTTTCAAAGTGATTGGAGTAACCTTTTAAATAAAGTTTTTCCTGAAGGGGGGAAAAGTAAGTAAAAGGATCGATGCGAGGAACCCGGAATGGGGGGGTCTTCCTGGTAGAAAAATAGCCGTTGGTTTCTCTAAAAAGTTAAAGTGAGTAATGTTGCTCCGTTAGTCAGGGCAAAAATTTTGTTTTTCAAATGTTTTTTTAAAGTTTAACGGGAAAATTCTTATTCCGTTTTTTCCCCTAGAGAAGGGGAGGATAGCATTTGGAGTAAAAAGTTAGAATAACCAATGAAATTTTGGGGAATGGGGGAAAGTCAAAAAGGGGGTTATTTAAAAAGATAATGAAAAAATGATTTTTACCAGTTTATGAAAATTGTTAGCCTTGGCAGAATGTTTGGAAAACCTTTCAAGTATTAAATTCAACAAATATTTAATTTTCTCTTTTTTTAAAAAAAATTTTTCTTTTTTTTTCCCTTTTTGTTCCTGCGGTGTTTGTGAAGTTGTTTCCCCTTGGGGTACATTGTTTTGGGGTTTTTTAATCCCAAAACATCAGAGGGGAGGAATTAAAATTGGGCCCGGGTTGATTATTTTGGGGTTTGGGGGGTTTTTGGGGGGGGGGTTTTTTGGTTTTGGGGTTTTCCCTTCTTAATTCCCCTCAATGTAAAATCCCTAATTGGGCCAAGTTCCGTTTGGGTCCCCCTCTGGAAAAGAAAAAGGGGGTTCCCTGTTTCCTGCTGTGTTTTCCCTTTAAACATTTTTGGTATTTTCAATGCCTGGTATAGTGTGTTTTGTGGGTTGTTTGTTTGTTTTTGGTTGCCTGGGAGGTTGGGGGTTTAAAAAGGTACCCCATTGCAAAAATTAAAAGTTTTTTTTTGCTTTTTGTGACCCTTTTAAGGAAGCCAAAGAGAGAAGGGGGGGGCTGTTTTTCATGTTCCCCTATTCTGTACATTGGTATTTTTCTGCCCAGTATCCGGTTCTTTGCTGGTTTGGGGTCCCCCCCTTAAAGGGGAAACCGCCATGACCATAATTTTTTAAATCCCCATGCTTCCCTTTAATGTTTTTGGGGTATGGGGACGCCCCTTAAAATAAACCAAATGATGTTTTTGGGGGGGCATGTTCTGAAAAGCTTTTTTTGATATTTCCATGGATCGTGTTGGGAAAAATTTTTATTTTAAGGGTTTTGGCAATTGAGGTTCTCCCAAGAAACCATGCATAATCTCTTGAAAAATTCTCAAAAGTGTGCCAACCCGAAATTTAAAAATCTTTTGATGAAGGCTTCTCAAACTCAGCAAGTTTGATTTTAAAAATTTTTTGCACAAAGTTTTTCTACTAGCCTTTTAAAATTAAAATGAGCCCTGGGGTGGTATTTTTTTTCAGGATTTTGGTTTGGACCACCCGATTTGGGAAAATCCAGGATAGGAAACAGTTTTCAATTCAATGGGAGGGGGGGGGGGAAATATGGCATAAGAAGGTCTTACAAATTATTGAAAGAAAGTTGGTTAAAAAAAAACTTTGAAAAAAACCCTAGTTTTTCCCCTATCACTTTAATAAGGCTACAAAGATTTATTTGAGTTGGTTCCATTCTTTTCTTCGGGTTTGGCAATTGCAATGATATCCGGAAAAATCAGGGAGAAAAATAAAAATTGAAAATGATGCCCTTTGGAAATTTTAAGTTAAACAAGTGTATTTTCAAATGTTGTTTAATTTTTTCCTTGTTTAATTTTCCAGTTGTCCCAATTACAAATTGGGAAACCGCATCTAAAACCATTAGACAATTCAGCCCAAACCAAAAAAAAAAGTGTTTTTTTCATGTTTTGGGGCTCTGCCCCCCCCTTCAAAAATGTAATAAAAATAAGGGTTTACCCAAAAAGGGGAAAAATTTAAAAAAAGGAATGGTTCACAAGAAACCAATAGGTTGTTTTAATTTATTTTAATTAAATTATTTCCAGGAAAGCTCTGAAAAATGTTTTTTAAACAACCCAAAAAAATTAATGTTTTTCACTTTTGTTAATCCACCTAATACTAAATATTAAAAAAAAAAAACCCAAATTTGGTTCAAAGGTGAAAAAGAATCAAAAGGAAAGGGAATCGTTGAAAAAGAATATTCCAGTAGTAAAAAATTTAAAATTTTTTAAGTTTTAAAAGAGTCCAACTGATAACATTTAAAAGAGAAGAAAAAAGTCTACAAAATAATTTTTTACAAAAATTAAATTTATACATTAAAATAACTTTTTTAAAGAAAAATACAAAAAAAGTTTTGTGGAATTACCCCATGATTTGAAATTTTTTTAAGGAAAAAAAAGAAATTCCCAAAATAGTAATTTATTAAAACCCTTTTGGTTTTAATAAAACCCCCTTTGAGAACATTGGGAAGTTTTTTTGAAATTCAGAAGAAATTCCTAACAAGATTAATTTTTTAAAAAATAAAAAAATTTTTTTTTTATTGTAATGATAAAATTTTGTGGAAGGTTACCCCATTGTTTTAAAATTTAAAAATGGAAAACAACAAGATCCCAAATAAAAAAAAAATTAAAGGGGGACCCTTGGTTCTTAAAGAACTTAAAATGGGGGGAGAAAATTTGGTTTAAGTTTTGAAATTAAACTACCAGAACTTTTATTTTTAAAATTTTTTTTATTTTTATGTAAACTATGTAAATCCAAAAAATTATATGAATTTTTAGATATTTAGGATATTTAAAAATTTTACAAAACAACTAAAATTTGGTTTTGGACATTTTTTTTTAATTTTTGGAAAAATATTAAAAATTTAGGGTGGGAAAGCCTTAAAATTTGGAATTAATAAAATTAAAGAATCCTTGGTTCATGGTTGAATAACATTCCTCCAGTTTTTAAAAATTTAAAACATTAAAAAAACAAAAAAAAAAAAGGAATTTAAATAAAACAAAACTTTTATTTAGCATTTTAAAAAAACCCAAGGTTTTTCGAAATAAATTTAAAACGAAAATTTTAAAAAATCTTTAAAGAAAAATTTTTGGGGCACTTAATTTTAGATAAATTGGATTTAAAAAACTCTTTAATTTTTGAAGAATACAAAATAGGTTTTTATTTAAATTTAAAAAATTAAACAAAAAAGGGAAATTTTTTTAAACAAAATTTTAAATTAAATTTTTTATTTTTTTTAAAATTTTTTTTTTTTTCCTTGAAGTAAATTAATTTGTATTACGGTTTTTGGGCATAAATCAGAATTAATGGGGTTTTAATTATTTTTATATTTTTATTTTGATTAATAAAATTAAATAGGGGAAAAAATTAAAAAATAAATATTTTTTGTTTGGGGGGTTTATTCACAACATTTGGGAAATTTTGAAAATCTTTTAATTCTGAAAGTTTTTAAATGTTCTAAAGATGGTTAACTTATATGTCGGGTGTTTTTAATGGAGTCAGGGTTCTGGTTTTAGGGTGGGTGGAATTTAGTTTGATTATTTCCGAATTAAATAAAAGGGGTTTTACTATAAGTGTCGCAAAAATTAACTAAACCCAACTTGTGCAATTCCAAACCTGTTTTTATTTCTGACAGCAAAAATTTAAAAAATGCTCCAACATTTGTTTAAACCCAGAATGTTGTTTATAGGGTTTTTGTCCCTTTTCTTTTTTGCGAAAAAACTGTTAATTAAAACTAGTTCCCCTTTTTGGGATAGGTTGGACTGGGCAGGCCCGGGGGCCTAAAAAACCAATAAAAATTCCCGGCTTTTTCTTACCTGTTTATTCCCGGCCCCCTGTTAAAATTTGTCCCCCGGGGGGGAATTTTTTTCCCATCCAATTGTAAGGTTCCTTTTGAAGGGGGGCCCTTTTCATTTGGGACTTTTCCCGGTCTTACCGGGGGTAAAACCTATTCCAAGTTTTGTTTATTGGGAAAAAAAGTTAGACCCTAGCTTTTTGGTTATTTTTTTAAACACTGTAACCCGGGGGCGGGCCTTGAGAAAAAGGTTTCCCTTGAATTTTCCAAATGCGGGTTTTTAAGGGGCAGGAGGCTCTGTTTTAGGTGGATTCTTTTAGTGGGATCTCTGGGGCCCTTTTCCCCTTTAGCAGTTTTAAGGGTAATCCCAAAGGGGGATTGATTTTTAAATTGGTCTAATGAGGGATTATGGGAAAATGCCCCTTTTTCTGGTAAAAAGCCCTTAGTAGAAGGTTCCTGAAGGATTTTGACGGTTGTGGGTTTTAAGGGGCCACGTCCACCGGGTTTTAAAGCTTTATCCTTTTAGTGTTTATCTCTGCCCCTTTTAATTCAGGTAAGTTTTTCCCAAAGGGGATAATTTAATTTGGCATTGAGGAAGGGCCTTGGCCCCAGGGTCTTTTCTGTAAGGCCCTTTTGTAAGTGTCCCACTTTTAGAAGAATCTGCCGTTTGGTTTTGTGTTTGAGGAGCCCTTTTTTTCCTGTTTCAAAAGTTCTAAAAAAACGGTTGGGACTGCCCCTGGGTATCCACGTACATGTTCAGGGGGTATTTTACATGGGGGTTTGTCAGAAAGCCTTGGAAACCCTTTGAGTTGTGGGGTTAATGCCCACTTGAATCTTTTATGTTCCAGTTGGGGATTGTAAACCTTGACAGGTCCTGGGTTTGGCTGTTCCCTCAAGGTCTAACAAAAAGGTCTAGGTTCGGAGACTTTGGGACATTCTGCCCCCAAATTGGGGGGCCCCATTTTGGGTTGCCAAGCTTTTTTTTAAACCATGATAATAGTTAGGGCCGCAATGGGCTGTCAGATAGGGGGTTTTTTTGGGCCCAAGGGCCCCTTTGGGAGGGGTCGTAGCTGTGTGAACTCTCAAAAACCAGGTGGGATGATTAAAAGCCATTAGGTAGGGCAGTTAACAAATGACAATTTGCAAGTGTTAAAATTTGCATTTCTTTAAAAAAGTTATAAAATTTTTGTCGGGGTTCATAGGTTCTAAGATTATGGGGTCCCTGGTTCAAGACCTTTTGATTTGGTAACCTTGGTTAGTGGTGTTTTTTCAGGCAAAAAACCTGATGGGGGTTTTTGTTTTCCATCCTTTTGTAGGTTGTCAAATAGGGTCAGTGAATCTCTTCTGTAATTTAAGTTTTTTAAAAAGGGAACTTGGGGTATAGTTCTAGAGTTCTTTTAAATGCCAGGCTTTAAACCCAGATGAGTGCTCTTGTCCTTTAATGGGGGATTTGCCAGAGTCAATACCCCCGGGGGCAGGTGAATCCCTTCCAAAAAATTTTCAAAGTGTTAAAGCCCAGTGACAGGGCTTTCAGTCTATCCACGTAAGTCTTGGTTTGGTGGCCCTGTATTTTCTTGGTGAGAAACCTCTGTGGTCTCTCCACCTGCTACAGGTGTCTGGTGAGGTACATGAAGAAGGAAGCATTGTACTCTATTATTGGTCTGATGAGGGTCGAGTACAGTGAAGTTATAACATGCTTAGACCTGGATGTGATGCCCTTACATGTGAGATGTGCAGCATAGAAGGCTTTTCTTACCACTGTGAAAACTTAGTAGTCAAAGTTCAGATTGCTATCTACCTGTGCTCCCAGATGTCACACCACTGGGTTTGAACTTAGGAGGGTGTTGTCAGTGTTGTAATTAGCAGGGAATTCCACTTTGCCAAATGGGGTGATAATGCCCCCTCCTCCTTTTTAAACAAAAACTTCTTTTACAAAACGTCTAGTATATTCCTAGCTAACATTACCCCTAAATTTAATTCATTTAACTACTCTCTTCTTTTTACTAGCTGCAACCACTGAGACACTGCAATTATTTAGACTAGACTTCTGCAGTTAATCTCATTTCGGTTATCTAGATGAAAACTTCTGAAATACAATTATTCCAATTTCTTAGACTAAACATCCCATTACAACACACATTAGGCATTACACACTACTAAGCTAAGTGTAACCCAAATTTTAAGGTACTTACAGATTATTTTTTTGGCAAAACTAGCTTAGGTGGTTCAACCCGCTCTGTTCACCCTCACTTCACTAGGGCTCACTCTGCTCCCCTACCCTACCCCCAATTCCCACCCAACCCCACTACCTCTACATTTATTCTGAGGCTGAGACACATCTCCTTTCTAATCAATCAGTAAACAGTTATTGCCTAGTAATTAGCTCAACACCACAATTAACTCCACCTCACCCACTTAAATTAGTACTGCACCCTCACTACCATTTACAACTCTAATCCTCTCTTTCACCCATTTCACCTATATGTACCACTAAGCTTTCTTTATCTCAATCACAGTGTTTCACCAACTCTACATTATCTACCCTACTTATCACAGCTTACCTTCTTACATCATCTCACCATTAACACATATCCTTCTTATACTCTCCTACCAACCCTTTCATAACCCACCCTCATACCCCACCAACCAAAAATATAATTCTTCCATACCTATATAACATCTCTACCATCGAACTATTCTCATTCAAATATGTACATGCCCTTATAACACCTTTATCACAAAAATATACCAAACTCTTTATCAAACTCATACATCTATAGCTAATCAATTCAGCTCACATTAAACTAAGCTGAGACATGCACCACAATCCAGGCCCTTCTATCACCCAACAAATACCCCTCTCTCCTAACATCACTAACCTCCAACATAGTAATACAGATCTCCTCATTCTAAATATGAACCTAAGAGCATACTCAACAAAATCTCTGAATTTCATGCAACCCTCACTCAGTATTCTCCAGACATTTTTGTAATGACAGAAACCTAGCTAAATGCACACATACAAGATACTGAGATACTAACCCCTGAGTATAACATCCATAGGCTTGACAATATTCACAAACAGGGCAATGGCATAGCCATAATATACAAAGATAATATCAACCTGGAATGTCCAACTACCTAGAACCCAAAAATTTTGAAATCCATGACACTCACCTTCAAATCAACTCCAACAAAAGTATCATTTTCATAGCAATTTACATACCACCTAACAACAACCCATCCTACATTGAAGACCGCCTTTGCTGGGTTGCCTCAACATACAGTCAGGAAACCATAATTATGGGTAACTGTAACCTAGACTGGTCCTCCTGCACCTCCAACTATCCAACCAATTTTATCAACCTCCACAGCTTCCACCAAGTGATACAATCTCCTACCAGGGTCGACAGGCACAGTAAAAAGCAATCTGTACTGGACTGGACCATAACAAATAACCCTTCCCTCTGTTACCAATTTGGTTGTCTCCCTGGCAACCTAAGCGATCACAGACTCACCTACCTTATTACACACTGTATCTATCCACCTAAAAACATAGTTTATAAATATATACATAACAAAATAAATTTCTTACTAGAAGTCTTTAAGACCCTTTTGCACAAATGTGGCTAGTCCCCTCATAAGCACCTCTACCTTGATCAGGCTGTAGAATATTTTAATGGCAAATTCATCAATATTTTAAATGATCCAGCCCCAATAAGAAAATGTCGTACTAAATCCAAACATGTACTATGGCTCACCAAAGAGATCAGGAAGCTCCTTAAACTAAGGGATAAAACCTAGTACCACTACCTTAACACTAAAAATGAAACAACTCTACTCAGCTATTGTCAATTGTGTAACCTAGCCAAAAAACTAATTAAACATGACAAAAAGGAATATACAACTATGCAAAATAAACACCAGAACAATCTCCAGAAATTCTGGCAAGCCATCAATAGCCTGCTAAAGCCAGGCCAGATCACAACTATGAACCCAACCACTACCAACCCCATTGATAGTACTGTCTCCCATTTCAGCTGTTACTTCATCAGTTCTACCCTATCCATGATACATAACAGTAACACCCCTCCATCCATACCTACACAGACTATAGACAACCTCAACTCCTTCTCAATTAAACCTATCCAAACTAGCACCATTAAGAAGCTACTGTCTTGGCTTAAGCCCTCATCAAAGGCTGTAAACCAACTTCCTAATGAATTCCTCAAAATAGCATCAGATGTCATCTCTTTCCCAATCTCCATCCCAATTAGCCTATCCAAACAATACATACCAAAACTATGGAAAATTTCTTACATCATCCCTCGACATAAAGGTAGCACATCAACAGAACTCAATAAGTATAGGCCAATAGCCATTCTGTGCCTGCGTAAAGATTCTGGAAAAATGCAGGCATACACAACTACTCCAGTATCTGCTAAACAACAAACTTCTACCTCCATCCCAGCAAGGTTTTAGGCCCAACCATGGTACTACCACTGCTCTTCTTGGTTTTACCAATTCCATCAACCAACTCAGAAATACCGGCCTGCACGTATGTTCCATCTTTCTTGACATGTCAAAAGCTTTTGACACAGTTTTGCATCAGAAATGTCTGAACAAGTTAGCCTCTTTAAACTTGTCCCAGTCCACAATCTATTGGTTTCTAAGTTATTTATTCGACTGTCAACAGAGGGTAAAATGGCATAATGAACTATCTTGTCTTTAACCTGTCACTGTTGGTGTACCTCAGGGATCCATACTTGGCACACAACTTTTCACTGTTTTCACAAATAAACTCTTCTTTGCCACTCAAAATGCTACCATCATACAATATGCAGATGACTCCACTCTTATTTCCTGAGCTCACTCCATACCTGCACTTCTACAGTCAACTCAGAGTGCCTTCAATGACCGTGAAAACTTATCTTTCTGACTCGCATCTTTTTCTCAATCCCAATAAAACCAAGCTCATGCTCTTTACCAGTAACAAACTATATCACCCTCCCTGCTTCACCATCTTTTCCTCCAATAATACTATAATAGAACCAGTGGAACAGACCAAGCTCCTAGGGTGACCATAGACAACAACCTTAGATTTGATGAGCACCTTGCAATAACTATCAAAAAGATGCACATCTAGCTAGGCTTCCTCTATAGAATCAAGCCCTACCAAACTGACTCCACCAGAAAAGCCATATTCAGAACTCACCTTTTTTCCACTCTACTATATGCTTCCCCAATTTTCAAAAACCTTAGAAAAACTGAATTAAGCAACATTCAGCCCTATTATAATAAAATCGCAAGATTCACCTCTAACCTCCCATGTAGATCTTACCATTGCACTGCTCTGCACCTACTAAAATGGCTTGGACTTCCCAATCTACTAACCTTTAACCAATTAAAATTTTACTTGTACCACCTTCAACCATCCAAACAACTGCCATTCTCTCAAACACTTAGTTCAGTTCCATTCCTGCCTCTGATCACTAAGATCCTCCAACAAAAACCTACTAAAAGTAACCAAATCCAATAATAGCTACAGAGATTCCCTATTCCCAAACCAAGTATCTAAATTATGGAATTCCTTACCACAAGCAATATTGAATACTTCCAACACTTCCAAATTCAAACAACTACTAAAGGAACACCTAATCAACAACTGTCTTTGTTGCTGTACCTTAACCAGGCTGAAATATGTCTTTCTATCTCTAACACTTTCTTACTTTGACTCTGTCTAACTCTTTTCAGTTTTACCCCTGTACTTTTATCCTGATCCACCTTCCATGTCACTCATTTCATTTAACTTTCTTTCCTTATGAATATAGTTCATGTTACTATTTCTTTTTCAAGTTTTATTAATGTAATCTCTTATACTTGAATTATATTCTATGCATTATGTATTCTGAATTGTACACTATGCATTATGTAATCTGTTATTTACTCATTTTTTCTTACAAATTCTTGTTAAAAATGTTTTTATTTTCAGTTATTGTTAAACATTATTTCATTTCTGTAAATTTTGTTCTATGGGGTTTTGCTCCCCGGGCCTTTGGTGAAAATGGGCCATTGGCCCAGTCAGACATTCCCAGTAAACAAATGTAAAATAAAATAAATATATTATTTGGAGTAGTCATTTTGTTTTATACAGTTTGTGTCTGACTAGTGATAAATTATGGCTTCCTCACCTGCTTTCTTGTGTGGCCTATCAGCTCTCATAGTACTATAACTTGGAGGGAGAAGTTCAGAAAGTTTGTTATTAGGCTTAAACCAGGTTTCTGTGATGGAATAATTATCAGGGATATACTATAATGTCTAAGCATGCTGTTCTGTAATTTAGTTGCAAATCCTACAAAGATTGATATTGACAATATTGAATTTTCTTGATAGACTATTAGAAGAATGAAGGGTGAGGGGTTTGATGTGCTGGTTTTAGTAGTATGGATAGGTGTCAGTTTAATGGTAGGACAGTAAAGTTAGGTAGATGTATAACATGAGGTGGTAGTTAAAGGAGGGTTTGTTCCTTTTTAATTTTGTAGGGCTGGTTCTTCAATATTTAGATTAGTGGGTTCACTGTGCCTGGGTTGGGGTGGATATCACCATAATGGCAAATTTTGGGAGGTAGTGTATCAATTCAGAGGGGATTTGTTGGAGTTCTATTTTTTCAGTAGATTGGTGGTAGTGAAGTATTTTATGCTTAAAATAAAAGCAAGGTGAGAGGTTAAAAAGGCAGGGCAATATATTGTTATAGCTACTGCTGACTTCATAATATGCAAAGTAAATTAAAGTAGGATTGGTTTATAGAGGTGCCTGTATACAGTGATTCTTAGACAGGATGCTAGTATCAGTAGAGAGAGACATGGTGTTAGGAGAAACACATTTAAAATTTCAGTGGTTATAGAGGAGAGGAAAGAGAGAGGAATAAGAAGTGGAGGGAAGCAGAGGTGAAGCTAATGAATGAAACTAAGTGGAGAGGATAAGAGTTATATTTCTAATTACATTGTTCTAATTATGTTGCAAAGGAAATGGAGGAGTAACAATCATATTTGAGGTCAGCCAGAGGTATAATTAACAGAATGTAGGTAAGGGTGCAGATAGTAAAAGTTAGGTGTGTGTAATAGAATGAAGAATAGAAATGTAGATGTAAAGTTTCTGTAGTTAGGAGGGGTGAGAGCCTGTGAGTGGTTATTATTTTGATGGTTAAGTTGCTGCAGGTGGGAGGAGTAATGGGTCCTGTTGATGGGTTAGAATTTGGATTGAGAGAGATATTGCCAATACACAGGAAATGATGTGAGGGGTGGTTGGAAATGAGGGTAGGGTTAGGATCAAAACAAAGATGAGCATAAGTTGGAGAAGTGGAGCAGGATTAAACCAGTTCCTGTATGAAAACAGCTAGAACCGATAAAGGGTAAGTAAAATATCTTAACAGACTAGGAAACAGCAATAGCAGTAGCATTATTAAACGCTAACATGGAAAAGAATGGATAGTATTAACACAAAAGATAAGGAAGTTAGGAAGAACAGGAGACAGAAATGGCTGTGTAAGAATCAGCAGTATGAGGGTGCTAAAGGAAATAGAGCAAGGTCAGGCCAGATGGAAGAAGAAGCCAGGAAGTTTGGGTAAGACACAAGTAGTGGACAGGGGCAAAATAGACAGCAGCCTAAAGAATAGTAGTAGTAGACTATGCCTTACAACTGACAGACAGATAGGAGGGTGTCATGGGTATAGCTGTGTAGTAAATAAATGGGGTCTAGTAGGAAGGGCACAAGGTATGGAAAGTATTCCTAAGACACCTTAGTATTCACCCAATAAGTTGAAAGGAGTCAGCTGCACTCACTCCAAGGCAGTAGAAACCAACACCAGTGAAATTTCCATGCGTTAATCTAAGAAATACCAAGTTAAACTGTTGCACTATAGGGAAGGTCCTTACTTAAGGCACATCTTTGTGTCACTCCATTAAATACCCTTTACGGTTAAATTGTACTGGGGGCTTCAGCCTAAAATTTCCCTATTAAAATGTATCAGAGAAAGTTTATTTTACAGGTTAACTGTACAGATATCTGTCTAAACTGTAGACACTAAATACTGAGGAAAATATTGACTGGGGAGTTTAATTTTGCAGAGTTGTGTTTAGTTGAGTTGGTTCCTTGGTGAGTTGTAAATAAATGAACAGCACAGCAAGCTGCTTGAAAATTAGCGATTAGAAAAAAATAAAATGTCTATTAATGGTAGTATATTTCCATATTTTGTAAATATAGCAGTGCTTCAAGTTTAACTTTATTTTATATTATGCACTTTATAAAACACTTTAACAGACATACATACATACATACATACATATGTACGTACATATAAATATTTCAAGCACAAGCTTTTGATTTTACTTTATTGTATTTGAAAATTAAATTTAGATTTAGCAGGTAATAGTTCCAGAATGTTAATTTGACCAATGACCACTTTATTTTCTGTAAATTTTCCCAGATGTTAAAAGTTTTGTTTCGCCACCCATAGATACTCACAAACTGAACATCATTGCTCTGTAGAATAACATTTTGTGCAAATGCATTGTAAAACATCCCAGTGTTATCCATTATGGGACCATTCACATATGACCCAAACATGGGTTAATTCATGGAGTGTACCAGTATTAACAGCAAGCTTCTGTTTCTGTATCTTTAGACATGAACTTCTAAAACCACTGGCTCAACATTATTTTCTTATAAAAGAAACTTTTATCCATTTCGGTTAAGCCTACACTGTTACATTCTATTTCACAATCATCCATTATAAAATGCATTGCCATGCTTACTTGTCAACACACTCTATTCCCTGTTCTTTGAGCTGTTATTTTATCACTGCTTGGGTTTACTTGTCAACACACTCTGTTCCCTGTTCTTTGAGCTGTTATTTTATCACTGCTTGTGTTTTATTTTTTACATAAAATGAAGTGATATACTATACCCCTAATTGTCTGTGTATACCAGTGTATTAGTTTCTTATATTTCAGCCAGTCTGTCTCCTCTCTGATTATGCTGGCTTTAAGACATTCCATCCCTTTGTCTTCTGGCCCTGGACAGTGATGCACATTATTATCATGAACGCCTGTTCTTTTCAAATTTTTTTTTATTCTTTCAAAAGCACATCTGTGACCTACTTACATAAATGACAGAAATACCAACTATTCATATATGTTATTAATTCCAGACTTTTCCATTAAATTTCTTTTGCTTCTTTTGCACAGTTTATACAGTCAGACATACTGCAATCTTTTTAATTTTTACTGGTTTGATAGACTTAACATAAGGCCAGCCTTCATTTAATTTGATTCTTAAGCATTCTGGCTAAGTATTAGAAAATTCTCCTAGAAGTAGTCCATATCACTCTCGTAAAAGAGGTAGGCTGACAGTGAATAGTTCCTCTTGCACAAATTGGAGGGGAATAAGAAAGTAACATAAAATGCAAAGCTGTACTAACAGCAGCAAAGGTGTATTGTTTTTTGGGCAGTTTCCTAATTGAAGAGCTGTTAGTATGCATTTCTAATGAAGTCAAGGCTTCTTAGCCTGCTGGGAATCTATGAGTGCAGTAAAGGCAAGTCATTTCTCTGACAGAAATAGACAAACATAGCTGGCAGCTGCTTTATTCTAAAGCAGTTATGTGGCTTATAAACTGAAAGCAATAGTAAGACAGTGATCATCACAGAATTTATAATAAATGTATATTATTACTGTACGTATACCTTACGTTCTTGTTTCTTGAAAATAATTGTACACTGCTGATGCATATTTCTTTATACATTGCTAATTACTGAAATGTAATTGTGACTCCATAGGATTTCCTGAACTTGAGTGAAATTGTTACTAGGATTCTGTGCTGTTCCCTGCTTAATGAATTTTACATAAAAATAAAAGAAAAAAGATCTCTGGGAATGGTGGCAAACTGAAAGAGGAGAAATTTATTGTCAAGCTGACCAGGGAGACAGGAGAAGGAGCTGGAGAACAATGGATTTGCACTGAGTGTAGAAGTGTATTGTTTTGTGAGTTTATTACAAAGGAACTGCTAGGTACGTGCTGCTTATTCAAAAATCAAGGGATGGCTTGTATTCTGAGAGCTGTTTTACCCATGTATGCATTCTAGTTTTATATTAACATTTGTAGAGAAATTTTTCCAGAGAATTGTCATTAACTGAATTACAGTGAAAGGGAAGCTAGCACTGCAGCCCTACATCAGCATCGGTTTGATTCTTGATATGGGAGCATTCTGTGTGGTGTCTGCACATTCTCCCTGCATTTGCATGGTTTTTGCTGGGCATTTTGGTTTCATTAGAGACAACCCAAAATAGTGCATACATTGAACAGGAGCCACCAAACCAAAACACTCCAGCACAATATCCCTGTAGACTAAAAGACAAACTCCACTGTGATGAAAGGAGGTGCTGCCAGCACAGCTAGCTGAAATTTTGTAAATAATTGTTAGAAAAATCTATACATGCTGCTTAGAAAATATATTTACATACATGCTGCCTAGAAAAATATATTTACAATGTGTGCTGCTTAGGAAGATGTGTATTTAATCATTCAAACATATATAAGTTGTGTGATCAAATATATAGAGAAATGTGTGCTTTAGTTAGGAATAAATGTACTTAAATCCATAATAAAGAACAAAGTTTATGTAATGCATTTAATTCTGTCTTACTAGAATAATAGTAGAAATAAACCTGCATATTATTGCTTGAAGCACAAGCTGCAGTGTAATCAGAAATTTGACCTTGGCAGTTTGCAAACGCAGTCTGGCTCATGTCTTTCAAGTGAAGATTATTTTGCAAAGTTAGAAAATAATAAATCTGTTCGCATGTGTGTCCTCTTTCCTGCCTCCACCAGGAGAGTAGCCTTGTGCGCACTATCTCTGATAGTGCGCAGCTGGGAACAAGAAAGACAAAGGGAGGCATTAAGGAAGACATACATCTATTGTATTTGAACTAATCAGAGAACCTTGAATTGGCTACATCCTCAGGAGGTCATCGTGACTGACCAGCTGCTTGCAAGGCTGCAACATTCTCATGGGAAAAGGACTTTTTGAAAAACACAAATTCAGCACTTTTTATGAATTACTATGATGTAAAGACCCTGTCACTGACCACACCAGTGAGGTGGGCAAAACTGATAATGACATGTATATAAGAAATGTACTTTGTGAATAAAATCAGTCAAAATTCTATACAAACTTTGTGTATGGTTTTTTGCCTCCTAATGTACATTAGAGCTTTAAGATATCTGAGATCTCCTGCATTATTGTTTGTTATTAATTGACATTGTGTTTGAATAACTCAATGATTTTTACAGTCTGACTCTAACAAATTTATTTAACATCTTGGTCCTAATCGTGCCGGAATTCCCTTGGTAAGCTACAGGTCAGAATATATAGGTGGTACTGAAGTCTGCAGAAGAAGGAAAGACCTCCGACTGAATTGTCGTGCCCAAAGAGGCTGTCCACTTGTCTGATCTGTGGCCGAAAAGCGGAAAACTGGGTCCTAAAAAGCCTATCAAACATAAGCAGGAGGCTCGGGTAAGCAGAATTCCTCTCTTTGTTTTGTTTTAGATCGGGGACCAGGTTACACTGTGCTATTGCTAAGGTTTGTGATAGCAGGGAGAGAGGTAGTCGAAGTATTGTATCTTGAGTCATAGATCAGGGAATAAAACAAAACAAAGTAAACAGTCATTCTAGACACTACTGTGAATACGGGGAATAAGATACCACGTGGTACAAGAGAAAGGGTTACGTAACAGTTCTGTTGTTTTTTCTCTCTCTCTCTCTCTCTCTCTCTTCTTTTTTTTTCTCTTTCAGAGACATGGGAAATGAATGCACTAAAGGGTCACGTGACCGCTAACAGAAGATGCAAAATATATGCAGTTACAGAGAGCAGATAATGTGAGATATTTTGCAACATGGGTTAACAAGTATGACTTTGATGGTAAATTGGATAAAATGTCATTAGTAAAACTTTTGAGACAGTTAAAATCTGGCGAGAAGGTCAGGCAAAAAAACAACGACAGTTGGGTGTTCCTCAAGCACATAGGTGGATTGAGGAAGCGAACCGAAGGGAACAGAAAAATAAAAATGCAAAGGCATTATTTTTAGACAAAGAGGATAATAACATAATAGTAGCATCGGTCCCTCCCTACCACGTCCACCGATGCCTTACTCAGAATATGAAGCGGGAGGGCGGGCTGACCCCCCCCCACGTTACCCAGAGACAACAGGGATATTAAGACAACCATTTGTAAGAGAACCTATCGGGACTAGATCCCGAACACGTCAAACACTTATAGATGTTCAACCAAGCGGAAATTTATTAGATGAGAGTGAGGAAATCTGTCCATTAATAGAAGTGCCAAACCCACAGGCAGGACAGGAGGGCCAGGCCTCAACTCTCTTAGTGTATAGACCATGGACACGGAAGACATCCGAAAAGCTACAGAAGGAATTCCCCATCCAAAAATTAACTTTGAGAAATTTCTACAAGATTTACAGGGTATGAGATTGAGTTACCACTTAAATGGAGAAGAGGTAGAAAGAGTAGTTAGACAAATTTTAGGTCCAGACTGGCACATGATTTGTGGCGCCTGGAATGCCCGTGATGCGCAACACAGGCCACTCCCACATAGTGACGCAGAACTAGATACTAGATTGAAGGGTCTTACAGACCGCATTACTGAAAAATGGAAACCTAGGGCAGACTGGACTTGCATTAACCAGTGTGTACAACACGATAATGAAACTGTGGATGCATACTATGGTAGATTATTAGAATGTTTTAATAACCATAGTGGCATGCCTGTTCCTGAAAATCAAAAGAATGATAGTTCATATGAACAACAATTGAAGAATGCATTTTTGAAAGGTTGTATTGCCCCTATCAATAGCTTCATCACGAAGCACATGATAGATCACCGAACAAGCAGGCTTCAAGCCTTGTTAGAATATGCTAGACATGCCGAAAAACATTTCAACAGTAAAAAGAAAAAGAAAACGCAGGTCTTCACAGCTGAAGACGGTGCAGAAGTTTTTGTAGTACAAGCAGCCAAAAAGGGTAAGCAAAATACTCAGGGTAACAAACGCTCTGACAAAAACTCAGAAATTTATGAGAGCAGAAAGAAAAAAGGTGAGTGCTTCAATTGCGGTAAGAAGGGACATTTGGCAAGGGATTGCAGGAGCAAGGCACCTGCGGAAAAAAAGGATAAGGAAGATGAGGATTGACTATATGACAGTTATGCTGCTCAGCAGTCCCCAGGAGAGACTAATGAGCAGGGGAATGATGTAAATACCTTAGAAGAAACAGATGACATGCAACCGGATGTAGAAGTTGGGGAAAGTGAAGTTTTAGATCTGGCATTACTGAGCCTAGAGCTCTATTTAGCAGACACGAAACCGGAAGTTACACTTCTGGTAGAAGGGAGAGAAGTCAAATTTTTGTGTGATTCAGGAGCATCACGAACTTTGATACATCCTTCAAAGTTACCGGAACATTCTGAGTCACCTGATTACATATTAGTGAAAGCAGCAAGCGGACAGTTGTACAGGGAACCACTTTCCCATGATATAGCAATAACTGACCCCGTCTCGGGCATGACCCAAAGAAGTAAAATAGTACTTTCTGCTAAATGCCCCATGAACTTATTAGGAAGAGATCTTATGCAACTTTTTGGCATAGCAGTAGTCCCTACCATGAACGGTATGGAGGCACAGAGACAAACTGATACCTTTGTAGTACGGTCGGAGGGGGAGGCTTATTATTGGTACAGCCAGGATCTGGTTACAACCGGTCCAGGGGCAGTAACCAAGGAACTGATGAATGTAGCCACCAGCAAGGTGCCTCCCCTCGATACTGACCAGCAACATTTATTACATTGTACCCTATATTATTGTAGCACACCAGGACCTGATAAAGAATACGAACAAAAGTTGTTCAGGAATCCTGCAAATAGACTGATATTACGGACCCTATACTGGGACACTGAGGGCAACAGTGTGGTGAGTTGTTCGTTACCTCAGGAGTTTTTGGAATTGTACAAATCCAATAAACTACCACACGTTAGCCTAACCAAAAACAAGAATGTTAAGTGGGTAGACTTGGGTGACAAAGTGACAGGATGGGAGAGACTAACTGACTCAGAATTATCGGACTTAGGAGTACAGAAACAGAAACTGAACTGGTTAACGCAAGCACGCCCAGCTGTACACTTACAACAGAGTGAAGACAGCTGATTGGCGTTCTTGATAGAAGAAGAAGAAAAAGCTTTGAGTGAAATACCAAATGTTCTTTGGTCAACAGGAAAATCAGATGTAGGACTTATTCGTACAGCAGGGCCAGTAGTTATTACACCAAAATCAGCCTTTAGACCAAGGAAAAGACAATATCCTTTGAGCAAGGATGCAGAACAGGGAATCAAACCTATCATAATGGCATTACTTAAGAAAGGAATACTGGTGGAATCTTTAGATTCACCATGTAATACTCCTCTATTTCCTGTGAAAAAAGCAAACGGGGAATGGCGGATGGTACAAGATTTACAAGCTGTAAATGATGCGGTAATACCAAGAGCACCTACGGTGCCAGACCCACATACCTTATTAAATGATTTGAAGCCGCAACAAAAATATTTCACCGTGGTAGATATTAGCAATGCATTTTTTTCAATACCTATCCACCCTGACAGCCAGCATTGGTTTGCATTTACATTTCAGGGCAAAAGGTATACGTACACCCGACTACCACAGGGATATAGTGAAAGTCCAACGATATTCGCACAAGAGATGGCTAGCAACCTGGCAGGGTTTTCCCCACCAGGGGGCAGCCAAGTACTACTTTATGTAGATGACATCTTGCTTGCAGCCCCTACCCAGCAACAGTGTAGGGAAGACACAATAGCATTATTGAAATTCTTAGCCGAGCAAGGGCATAAAGTGAATAAACATAAATTACAACTTTGGAAAGAACAGGTTAAATACCTGGGATATGTGATATCCAAAGAAGGCAGAACATTAGATGAAGATCGAAAAACAGCTATTTTACAAGCACCTAGACCAACTACCAAGAAGGAAATGATGTCCTTCTTGGGAACGATAATTTTTGTCGAAGTTGGATGCAATTATGCTTTAGAAAGCGGCTCCATTGGCTGATTTAATATTTAAAACACCAATGGCAGCACAAGAAACATTACACTGGACTCCGGAAGCAGAGGCAGCCTTTTGCAGACTAAAACAACTGATAGTTTCATCATTAGTTTTAGGGCTTCCGAATTACCATAAGAAATTTTTCCAAACTGTAGATTGTAGGCGGGGATATATGACGTCAGTACTGACGCAACAACATGGCGGCAAGCAACGCCCCATAGCTTACTATTCATCGCAGTTAGATCCGGTGGCACGATCATTACCACCCTGCGTACAAGCAGTAGTCGCAGCAGCTATGGCAGTGCAAGCTTCAGCCTCAGTGGTGTTGTTTCATCCTCTCACGTTGAGAGTACCTCATGCAGTTGCGATAATTTTATTGCAAGAAAAAATAGCATTTTTATCCCCTGCCAGACATCTTTCTTGCATGACCATACTATTGAGTCAACCCCATATGACAATTGAACGTTGTACGACATTAAATCCATCGACATTACTTCCGATTCCTGTGGATGGCATACCACACAGCTGCCTACAGGAAATGGAACAAATAACCACACCCAGACAAGATCTTACTGATGTACCTTTAGCTGGCCAGAGGTGACATTTTTGTGGATGGGTCCTGTAGGCGAGGTCCTACAGGGAAGAACCTAGTGGGCTATGCAGTAGTGACTGATGGCGAAATCATAGAAGCACAACCCCTGCAACATAACCTGTCAGCTCAAGCAGCAGAATTGATAGCTTTGACACGTGCTTGCACTCTAGCAAAAGGCAAATGTGTTAACATATATACTGACAGTCAGTATGCTTTCTCTACAGTGCATGTCTTTGCACAACAATGGAAAAACAGGGGAATGATAACATCTACTGGCAAGCCGATTAACCATGCACAATTGATTCTGAACCTGTTAGATTCTATTCAGTTACCCACTAGAATAGCTATCTGTAAATGTGCGGCCCATACAAAGCAACAAGATAGAATTTCAAAAGGGAATGCTCGGGCTGATGCAGCTGCAAAGCAAGCTGCCTCAGACCCAGAAACTGTGCTTTTAAATGAAGAACTACAACCTTCTGAGACTCTAGATTTAGAGATGTTAAAAACAATGCAGACATTAGCTACAAAAGCAGAAAAACAAAAGTGGATAAAACGAGGAGCAATCCTTGAAGAGGGACTGTACATCTCCAAAGAGAAAAAGCCCATATTGCCATCTAATTTGTTTAGATATGCAGCTTTGTTGAGTCATGGGCAGAGCCATGTCTCAACAGGGGGGATGGTACAGTTAGTTAACAAAACATTCCAAACATATGGATTCACGAATTATACACAAAAATTTTGTGCAACATGTCATATTTGTAGCAAACATCATGCACAGGGAGCATTTAAACCAAAGCGAGGGAGCTTTCCAACACCACCCTATCCGTTCCATACTATTTGTATGGATTTCATAGAACTGAACAAATGTGAAGGGAAAAAATACTGTTTAGTAATCATAGATATGTTTTCAAAATGGGTAGAAGCTTTTCCAACTAGAAATCCGGATGCAGCAACAGTGGCAAAGGCCCTAGTGAAAGAAATCATTCCTAGATTTGGCATACGGAAAGAATTTATAGTGACAATGGGACACATTTAAGTAAACCAGGCGATACAGCAGCTTGGGAGATTTTTGGGATTTCTTTGAAAACCATTGTGCTTATCACCCTCAGTCAGCAGGACTGGTGGAGAGGTACAATGGAATCTTGAAAAACAAGTTGAGAAAATTAATGAGTGAGACTCAAAAGACTTGGATTTGCTGTCTACCTTTAGCACTGCTGAGCATGAGAACTGTTCCGAATGTAAAGGGCTTGACCCCTTTTGAGATAGTGTTTGGAAGGGCATATTGTGTGCCACAATGGAAGGCCCTCATGCCTGCAGAGCTGGAGGCCGATGGCTCATTAGCTAGTTATATGAAAAAGTTATTAACAAATAAGACTGTTTTGCAGTTGAACTCTTTTTCAGGTAAACAAGAAACAAAACCAGAAGCCGTGCTGACCCCGGGGTCCTGGATTTGGCTGAAAATCATAAAGAGAAAGAACTGGGCGAGTCCAAGGTGGGAAGGTCCGTACCAGGTACTATTGGCAACACCCACTGCAGTGAAAATTGCTGAGAGATCATCTTGGGTTCATTTAACCCACTGCAAACCTGTTAAGAAATTCAGTTTGGACATACCGCAGGAACAGGATGGCCAGAGGCAGAATGAATAAAAATGTGAAACAACCCCAGAGACATTGGTTCACTGGCCTACTGATCATACACTTAATAACTATGTTTGTAGTAACCTTTTGTTGTTATGGTTTTCTTGCATATAACTACAGAAGTGAAATTAATAAAAGCGTGATGAAGGACTGGCTATAGACTGGCACCCAGACTTTAACACATACCTGGCTATGAAACGAGTTTATGTAGAGACTATGAACGTTTCAAATTGCTGGGTCTGTACTGCAATACCCACAGCATATGGAGGACTTTTGATGTCTGCTGTCCCCTTGGGAATAAATGCAACTTGGGAAAACCTGTTATTTGACACAGGCACTGTGAGATCACAAGACAAAGTGGCATTACATTTGCCTGTTACTCAGAAAGGAATTGTTTGTTTTGTTAAAAATGATACACTCCAGGTTGGTTGGAGTAACTGTAACATAACTGTGTCTTACAAATGTTATATAAAACCTATAGACCAAGGTACTAGTTGCAGCACAATTATGATTCATATTTAAGCTTGATGAAAACAACATTGAGAAATGTGCAAAAATCTCCTGAAATATATAGACAATTCTCTGTTATAGATAAGAAAATGTTTCATTCAGGGTTAACCCGCATCAGTACAAAAGTAGAAAACTGTTATTTTGTTTGTGGGAAAAAAGCCTATAAGTGGTTACCTGAGAATTGGTCCGGCAGTTGTTTTTTGGGTTATCTGGTTCCAGCCATAAGACATACTGCAGAATTGCCCCTGGGTAAGATACGTAATGTAAGAGATATAGCTCACCAAGCTGAAAATACAGTCAGAAAACCTACTAATCCGGTGGGTAAGATTGAAGCAGGCTGGAAGGATCATTCGTCTGTGAAGGACAAAGAAAAATTGACCCATATGGACTTGAGTGACAGTGTTATATCCTGGGCTGGAATATTCCCAACCTATGGAGCAGTCAAATCGATTTGGGAACTGAGGAAATTGTCAAAACTCCTCGAAGTAATGAGCAATGCGACTTTTTCCGCTCTTGAACTTGTGACTGATGAGATGAATGCAATGAGAACAGTCGTACTACAGAACCGAATGGCTCGACTTCACCCTAGCGGCGAGAGGTGGTGCGTTGGCGCTTATCAAAGAAGAATGCTGTGCGTACATTCCAGACAACCAGCATGAAATTAATGATCACCTGGAGGTAATACAGCAGGTGTCAGCAATGGCAGAACCAGGCCCAAACCCACTGGCGAACTTTTCCAGAATCTGTTTGGGGGGTGGGGGTCGGTCCTTATGAACATTCTGATTGCAATTTGTGTGGTACTGCTCATAATTGGAGCATGTGTCTGCTGCGGGATACCCTGTGTGAAAAAATTAGTTAAAGACTTAGTTGATGTATCAGTGACTGAAACTATGTACCAAGATATAGAATTGAATTTGTTGATACCAAGTGAAAGTCTATCTGAAATATAAAACAAATGACTTACTTAGCTGAAAGTCCTTGAAAGGAAAAGGCTAAGAAATGAACTAACACTGTTTATGTTTCAAATAGCATTAAATGCATTAAGAGGAGGGAGAATGTTAGAAAAATCTATACATGCTGCTTAGAAAATATATTTACATACATGCTGCCTAGAAAAATATATTTACAATGTGTGCTGCTTAGGAAGATGTGTATTTAATCATTCAAACATATATAAGTTGTGTGATCAAATATATAGAGAAATGTGTGCTTTAGTTAGGAATAAATGTACTTAAATCCATAATAAAGAACAAAGTTTATGTAATGCATTTAATTCTGTCTTACTAGAATAATAGTAGAAATAAACCTGCATATTATTGCTTGAAGCACAAGCTGCAGTGTAATCAGAAATTTGACCTTGGCAGTTTGCAAGCAGTCTGGCTCATGTCTTTCAAGTGAAGATTATTTTGCAAAGTTAGAAAATAATAAATCTGTTCGCATGTGTGTCCTCTTTCCTGCCTCCACCAGGAGAGTAGCCTTGTGCGCACTATCTCTGATAGTGCACAGCTGGGAACAAGAAAGACAAAGGGAGGCATTAAGGAAGACATACATCTATTGTATTTGAACTAATCAGAGAACCTTGAATTGGCTACATCCTCAGGAGGTCATCGTGACTGACCAGCTGCTTGCAAGGCTGCAACATTCTCATGGGAAAAGGACTTTTTGAAAAACACAAATTCAGCACTTTTTTGAATTACTATGATGTAAAGACCCTGTCACTGACCACACCAGTGAGGTGGGCAAAACTGATAATGACATGTATATAAGAAATGTACTTTGTGAATAAAATCAGTCAAAATTCTATACAAACATTGTGTATGGTTTTTTGCCTCCTAATGTACATTAGAGCTTTAAGATATCTGAGATCTCCTGCATTATTGTTTGTTATTAATTGACATTGTGTTTGAATAACTCAATGATTTTTACAGTCTGACTCTAACAAATTTATTTAACAATAATTGTATGTTATTTGTGAATATCAAACTAATTTATATAAGATGCTTGTGTTGCAAATGCATTAGAACTGTATGTCATGTGCATATCAAACTGCTCTGTACAGATGTTTGTGTTGAAAAGGTATTCATAAAGTGCTGTGTTTAAAGTATATCCACAGTGAGCCCTACTGGAAGAGAACAGAAATGTACATGCATTATTGTAACATTTTAAATGTATATATTTTAACAGTGGAAACTGGGATACAGGAAGTTAACCTCAGCCCAGCAAACTTTAGAAAAATATCTGAAATTAAATTACTTTATAGGCTATGCCATAAATATGTTTCAGTGCAGCTAGAGACACAAAGTCTGTACTAGGAAGCTTTCTGTATTGTCTTTGGGGTGAACTAATTGCTACTTTGGAAGCATGAAGGAATGTAATTGTTTTATGACTTCAAGGATTTGCTAAAGATCTGAGCAAAAGCCCTTGTATAAGTATTTTTACAGGTAGATGCTAAATACAGCCAGCTAACGGCAATAGGGGTTTGCATGAGAACTAGAAGTCAGATGACCAAAAATGATGTCATTCTGCAAGCTATCCCAGCAGTAATGTTTTAGATATTATTTTAAGTCTCTCAGTGAGAAAAAGCATTCTGCATTCTGTCTTGGACCTGACAACAAGAAGAACCATTCACCACATTTGCCTTGCTCTAAGTAAGTTATTAGGTTACAGTAACTCTCTTAGATACATTCAGGAATATATCGAAGCTTAGTTTAGATTTTGTTTTTCTTTGTTTTGTGTGAACCTGTACTGCAATGTTATTTTAAATATTTCCTGTTGTTTTGAACTCTGATATCACTGTGAATATATACTGAGTATTTACTTTTTCTTTTATTATTTATTAAATACATTTAAATCTTTCACTGTGACTGATCTGCGTAGAGGTATTTAAGTTTTGAGAGTACTTGCATATTTATTTGGTGACACCTGTGTGAGCCATTCTTAATAGCATTGCGCTGGGTCAAGCTACCATTTGTGTTAATATTAATATTACACTGTAAGATTGGGCACTCTTTGTTAAGGGCCTTAAGGTAGCTGTCAGGAGTGACTGCTGACAGTGAAAACTACCTTATAGTCAGGGCAGAAGAGGGTATAGCTAGTAAACCTGTGCCACCCTTTCCTAGGTGTGTGTGTGTGTGTGTTTGTGTGTGCGTAAATCAGACCTTAAAGAGTGTGTATGTAAGCTACTTGGGCAGGGACATGAATCACTGGTTGGGCAGAGAGGGTGCTGGAGGTCTTGGCTTGGTTACTTAGCTGAGATCTCAACTCTATAACTATGCCAGTGGAGAGTTTTACTGGGGATCTGGAGAAAGAGAGAGAGAGACAGAGAAACTAGCCCTAGGCTGACTATGGTCTCTGTGTGCTCTTAAGGGAAATTGCACTTGATGCAGAGAGCTGCATCTGGAAATACTGTGTGTGTGTGTACCTATCCTCTCAGTGAACATCCCCCCACAGGTGCCAGTGGTGAGGATTGAGGCTCCTTGATTACTGGTCCAGTGAAAGTTTTCACATATTAATTGGGGGACAGTAGTGGGCTATCCACATCACATATTAATTGGCTGGCAGTGGTGGGATCACCACATCACATATTGGGATTCAGTGGTGTGGATATTGAACTCCTGTAACCTGTAAACAGTGGTCACTAAATAAGCTGTTTGTACTGTCAAGCAGCCATAGGGTAGACATTCAGAGTTTCAGATCACAATAGTTTTATTTATTTTTTGTTAGCTTCGTTAATCAGGGAGAGCAGGCAAGGATGTCAGCAGAGGATTATGGCAAGCTGACAAGGAACCAGTTGGCTAAGATGTGTCAAGCCAAATGACTGCCAGCCTAACTAAAGTGGAAATGATTGCAACTTTAGTTACAGTTGTATCACAGACCAGCAACCAGGAAGACAGGCAGACTGGCCTTTGGGATTTACAGCTCTCAGAAAATGGACAGTTCAGCTTTTCCTGAGAGGGCTTAAAAATCTGTCTGGAGTTAGAGACTTGAACCAGAGGCCAAACATTTGGAAATAGAATCATCAGAGAGACTGTTGCATTTGGAGGCTGAAAAAAATGAGAGACAGTGGCAACATGAAAAAGAGATGCTAACTCTTCACCTGGGTTATAGATGTCATGGGGAAGGGAATAACTGAACCCCAGAAACAATAAAGGTCAGTAAATTTCTTCCACAGTTTACAGAGGGTGATAATTTTGATAGTTTTATTCATATGTTTGAAAGGGTTTGTAAACAGCATAATGTTGACCAAGGGCTTTGGATATGGTTCCTGACCTTCTTACTCCATGGTAAAGCTATAACTGCTGTTTCTAACTTATCTGATACTGATTTCTTAAAATATAATACAGTTAAAATTGTTTATTGGAATATTTTAAGTTAACACCTGAATCTTATAGAAAAAAGTTTAGACATAGACACAAGCCAGATGAAAGTGTATGTGATTATATTGCTGATTTAAGCACTTATTTTCATAGGTGGGTGAGTGGTGTCAGCCCACTACTTTTGAAGGGCTGGCAGACATTTTGGTGATGGAACAAGCCCTTAGCACTTTGCCTGAGGACATGAGAATCTGGTTGGCAGATAAGGAATCAATACTGCAGATGAGTTGGGGAAAAAGGAGACCTATACCTAGCAAACAGGGCATCACTGCACAGGAAAAGGATACCTAGTGCTGCACATGGGTGTAAGGGAACCCATGGTGGGCAGCCTAAACCACCCCAACAGAGTCTGCTAGTAACAGGGGAAGCCACTAGTTCAGGTACATGGCCAGGATCAAAGGTTAAATGTTTTAAATGTAACCAGTAGGGCCATGTAGCATATGGATGTCCACAGAGGCAAGATGGGGAACAAAAGGTAAGGAAGCTAGTAAGTGGGAATGACAGAATGCCAGCAGTAAGTTGCCTGGAGACAACAAGGGTACCAAACTACCACAAGAGGTTATATCCTATCTTCGTAGATGGGAAACAGGCCACTGCTAAGAGAGACACAGCCTCTGACCTAACCATTGTGAAGCCTGCAATGGATAAGTAGAGGAGCACCACTTGCTTGGGCAGTCTACTCCAGTCAGAGCTTTAGGAGGGACCCCATTCCAAATACCTTTGGCTAGAGTTCACCTTGACTGAGAGGATGGAAAAGGAAGCAAGAAAGTAGGCATGTTTGAGGATATCCCTGTAGATGTCCTGATAGGGAATGATTTTGATTATACAGTACCTTGCGTGCATGCAGTAACATACAGTCAGGCTTGGAGACAGGCATGCGGATTTGGTAGCCTGGGGGGGGGATTCAGACAGTCCCGACACTTGAAGCCAGGACTGGTGTAGTGGTTACTTCAGAGAGGGAGCTACCCTGTAGCAGTGAGACTGAAGGTAAACCACTGCTGCTGATAGGTACTGATGTTCCCTTGGACAGAGTGACTGCAAGGGCAGAGGTGAGTAGTAGTACCAAGGCTGACAGTGAGGCACCACTCTCAGAGGATGCCAGACTTCCTGTGGAAGGGGAGCTGGGAAGGGTTACAAAGAGAGAGTTGAGACAGGCTCAGCTCTCAGACCCTACATTACAAGGCCTGAGGGAGGTAGCTAAGGAGGCACCTGATTCTCAAGGAAAGGGGTAATCTGTACACTGGGACAAAGGGTTACTGTATAGAGAGTGGACCACTAAGGGAGGGCTAGGGGGTGAGAGAATACAGCAGTTTGTAGCACCTAGAGCCTACCATTTGGCACTTCTAGCCATAGCCTATGACATTCCGTTTGCAGGTCATATGGGAATAAAGCATACAAAGAGGCGTATTATGCAGAACTTTTATTGGCCTGGGATTTTCAGGGATTTTATATATATGTGTGTGTGTGTGTGTGTGTGTGTGTGTGTGTGTGTGTGTGTGTGTGTGTGTGTGCGCGTGTGTGTGTGCGTGCATGCATGCATGTATGTGAACACCCCTCCACATGTGCCGGTGGTGAGGACTGAGGCTCTTTGATTACTGGTCCAGTGGAGGGTTGTCACATATTAATTATTGGGCAGTGGTGGGATATCAACATCACATATTAATTGTTGGGCAGTGGTGGGATATTCACATCAAATCCACCAAAATGGATACATGCAAGAGGCAAACCAGTTTCTCCCAAAGGATTTCTTCAGTCCTACAGAATATTTTGAAACTATATCCCATCTGACGCTAGTCAAACTAGTCATGTGACTGTGAAGTTTATTATTTAAATACTTTCAATGAAAATGAAAATCAAATGCAAAAGTTTATATTATTCAAATGGCTATCAAATATATATATATATATGTATGTATATGTGTGTGTTTGAGCTGTGGTGGTGCTGCGATAGCGTTGTCGCTTCACAGTAAAATGTTGTCCTGTTCGATTCTCAGCTAGAGTGTCTTCTGTGGGGAGACATGCGTGAATGGGCATACCTTTGTTGAAGGTTGTGCGTCAGGGCCGGCAACTCGGCACGTAAAAATCTACTGCCAATCATTAGCAGACTGGAGTTCCGCTGTGGCGACCCCTAACCGGGAAAAGCCGAAAGACACAACAACATGTATATGTGTGTGTTTGTGTGAGTGTTTGTGTGTGTGTGTGTGTGTGTGTGTGTGTGTGTGTGTGTGTGTGTGTGTGTGTGTGTGTGTGTGTGTGTGTGTGTGTGTGTGTGTGTGTGTGTGTGTGTGTGTGTGTGTGTATGTGTGTGTATGTGATATATGTATGTGTGTATGTAACTGATCAAAACTCCAGCAAATCGAAAGGCAATTGATCAAGCACAACTTGCTGATCAGCAGCCAATTGAAAAAAGCATAAATAAAAGAGCAAGTCTATTTTTTTGGAGGGGGCAAGCCTCCTATTAACTCCCACACCCCCTACTAATTATATATATCAACTCCAAGATCTCATTGCAGTGGGGAAAGGGCGAATTTACCATTCCCACCGCTCTGTGATTTTGCACAAGACAAGTGCTGATTTTTAATTAGCTGTGCTGGTAGTTTTTCGTGTTCGACAAGTGACTGTTTAACAAGTTCCAGGTGTTTATTATGATCACCACCTCTATGTTATGCAGGTACCACTTGTAATACTCTAAAGAGCTTGTACCCATTTGATTCATGGACATGTTTCGCCAGGAGATTTTTAAAATCTTTCAGATGGATATCACTGATATGCTTTGATATCCTTTCTTTAAACTGTCTCACAGTCTTACCTACATAGAAACATGTACAGCTGTCACGTGTAGCCAAGTACATCAAACTTTTAGTAGTACAGTCAGCATACAGTTTCGGTATAAACATAAAATGAATAAATGTGTATTTGAAATCTTGTTCTTTGGATATATATTTGCAATTAGAACAACCACGACATGGATAATTTTTTTTTTCTGTTGGACTGTATCTTTACAGGTACTTAATGTTTAAAATATAACATTTTCTTAAGATTGCGACTGTTCTTAAAGGCAATATGTGGTCCATTTCCAACGATCTCTTTAATCGTCTTCTCCGATGTAAGGATCTTACAGTATCTACAGTGATGTCACATACATACTTAATATCACTTGTGCAAGTCAGAGCAACATAACTGACTTGCTCCATTTATGGCCTCTTTTTCATTTGTTCAGAACTCTGTTAGGGTGGGTGTCATTCCAATACAAATAGGGTCTTCTTTGTGGCCCACATATGGCCCTAGCTTTCTATTGTGCCTTAACAGTCTGTTTCTTATCATAGTGTCTGTGTCTTCACAAACATCATCTTCTCTAGTACTTAATATGGAAACTCTGGGAAGCTGTGCTTCAACTATACTAGAGTTAATATGCTGGGGATGCATACTTGATCTTACCAAATATTCTTCCAAGTTTCCTTACAGGCTCTTGATTCTCAACCTCCTTCTCCCAAAAAATCTGATTTTATAAAGTGCCTAGGGACTACAATTTTCTGTATAAGTGTCCCTCTGCTGACCCTTCTGTGGTGTCAGTGGCTTCTGATGAGCCTTCCAAATTGTTGCCGTCCACTAAGTTGCTTCCTTCTGATAAAGACAGCAGAACCATGGAGAGGCTAGGTAAGAAGGTGTATACTGCTGCTACCCTAACCTTTAGAGCTGATAACTATCTGACATATGATTCTTCGCTCTCAAGCCTGTCAAGCATTTTCAGATCTTCCTGATTCTGAGGGGAAGGCCTCAGCTCTTGTTTTGCTTGGGACATCCTCCCAAGTAGCTCACCATTCCATTAAGTGCAGCTATGATGCAGCTGATGCTTCCTCTAAGGCTGCTGCTTTTGATCTGTTTTGAGGAGGTATACCTGGGTCAGACTTCAACCTTTACCTGATGATATCAAGACTAAAGTGATGGATGCCCCTCTAACATTTGTTTGGTGCTGTTGCTGCAGATGTGTTTAAAGTCCCTGCAAGAAAAGGGCAAGGCCTTACAGCAGTTGAAGCATATTTTTGTTTCCCCTGTACCCACATTTTAGAGGAATTAGCCTAATAAGCCTGCCTTTGTCCATAGACAGTCTTGCCTTCCCCCCAAAGGTAAAAAGGGTGGTAGAAGGACTCCCCCTGCTAAGGCTACCCAAACTCCTTCTACTCAGAAACCTCCTTTTCCTGACAGACCAGGTGCTGTCTGACTATCCTGTTCTTCTCAATTACATTCCTCTTTCTCTGCCCCTTCCTATTTGGATAAAAATCACCCAAGACTCATGAGTTCTTGCCATAGCTTGCCAAGGTTATTTCATGGTCTCTTCCCCTTTACAGGCATTCTTCAGCCTCCTGAGGAACAATTCCCCTTTTCCCAGAGATGCTTTAGGGGCTGTAGGCTCAAGAACCATTTCAAAAAGTTCCAATTCCTCACAGGGGAAGGGGTTTTACTCCAGAATATTCTTGGTCCCCCAGGAAAGAAAGCACCTTGAGACCCATTCTGGTTCTTTCTCATCTAAACATGTTTTTGAAGGTCCCTTCCTTTCAGATGCTATCCCTTCAAACCTTGTTTCCTTTGCCATTTCCTCAGGCTTTTCTAATTTTCTTGGATCTCAAGGATGCTTATCTACACATTCCTATTCATCCCTGTTTCAGGAAGGTTTTACTTTTCTCTGTTGCTTCCTGGCATTTTCAGTTCTTTTCTTTGCCCTTTGGCCTCTCTACTGCCCCAGGGGTCTTCACCAAATGCCTCGCTCCTGAGATTGCTTTCTGCAAGCTAATGGGGATGACCTGCTTATTCAGGCCTCCTCTCAAGAGATCTTACTTCAGCATCTACACTTTACCATTTCCTCTTGCAAAGCCTGAAGTCTACTGTAAATTTCCAGAAGTCATTCCTGACACCTTCTCAGGATCATGTTTCCTGGGTTGCAGGATTCAGACTGTTTCAATGCTGGCATCTCTGCCGCCTCCCAAGCCCTTAACTCACATTGCTTTTTTTCAATTTCTTCTTCCTCTGGCTTCAGTAACAGCCAGATAATTTCTGAGGGCTCTGGGTTACATAACTTCGACCATTCCTATGCTCCCTCTAGCCAAGCTCCACATGAGAAAGCTTCAGTGGTTTCTGTCAGTTTGGCTTCAACATTCTCATCCTTTAGATTTTGTAGTCCCTCTACTTCCATGCCTCAAGCTGGAACTTCAGTGGTGGATTCATTAGTTGTTCCTCAACCCAGAGCTTCCTTTTTAACCTCCAATCCCCTCTCAGGAACTTTTCACAGATGCTTCAGACGTGGGATAGGGGCCTCCTTTAGCCCTCTGAAGGTACACGGCCTTTGACTGCTTCAACAAAATAAAGATGACATCCGTATTGAAGATTTGAGAGCTATTCTGCTGGCTGCTCAGGCTTTTCATTCTGTTTTTTGTTCAGTGCCTCTCAACATTGTCACAGACAATACCACAGTGATGTGTTATGTCAACAAGCAAGGGGGCACAAGGTCTTATCTCCTACGCAGGTTAGCCATGTAGGTTTGGGAGGTAATTATCCAGTATCAGGTGACCCTTCAGTCAGTTTACATTCCCTCAGATCAGAACATAGTGGTAGATTCTCTGAGTACGTCCATAACACTATCCCATGAGTGGATGCTTCATAGGGATGTGTTTTTGGACATTGTCCGCCAGTGGAGTACTCCTGAAGTAGATCTGTTTGTCTCCCCTCTGAACAGACAACTTCCTCTATTTTGTGTCAGAGTCCCATGCCCTCTGGCCTGGAAGGTGGATGCCCTCTCTTTTTCTTGGAATGGGAATGTTTCTTTATGCCTCCTCTCCCCTTCTTCTCATTCCTGTTCAAGATAAAACAGGATGCCCCCAAAATCTTGTTGTTGACTCCCTTTTGGCCCAGACAGCATTGGTTCCCTCCTCTTCTGCATTTTGGCAAGGGCAATGATTACATGCTGCTTCACAGGGTGGACCTACTCACACAAGACAAGGGATCTCTAATTCATCCCCACCTGTCCACACTTCAACTGACATTGTGGGTAATAGGGTTTTGATCCCTTACAGACATCTTTTTTTCTGAGGACATGCTTTGGGGTCCTGCAGGATGTCAGGAAACTCAATATGAGGAAATCTTACTTATCCAAATGGAAGAGGTTTTCTGTTTGGTATCTTTCTCATAACTTGGATCCACTTACTGTGGATGCTCCTTTGGCTCTCACTCATTTGTGTGAACTATCTCTGCTTGAGGCCCCCTTTAGCCTCTAGATTTGAGGCCAAACAGTTTCTTAAAGGTGACCTTCAAATTAGGTCTCCCAGGAAGCCTGCCCCTTCTTCCTGGGACCTTAATTTTGTTTTAGAAAAAATGACCGAGGCTCCTTTAGAGCCTGCTGCTTCAGTTTCCTTACAGCATTGTTCTTGGAAGACTGTTCTTCTTTTGGCCCTTACTTCTGCCAGACTGGTGTCTGAACTGCAAGACCTAATGGCTGTTCCTCCTTTTTTAGTTTTCCATAAGGACAGGGTGCCCCTTCGTACTAATCCTTCTTTTATGCCCAAGGTGGTTAATGAGTTGTCGCTTAATCAATCTATTCATTTGCCCACTTGTTTCCCCTTTTCTGTAGTCTGCTAGTGAGAAGGTTTTGTACACCTTGGATTTGCATAGACAGCTCAGGTATTATTCGGATAAGACTAAAGCTTTTCATAAATCTGATCAGATTTTTGTTCTTTTTTCTTCCTAGGCCTTTAAGTTTTGCTATTTCCAAGCAAACTATTTCTTCTTGGATATCTAAAGCAATTTCTTTTTGTTATTATTTTCATGGGAAGAGCCTTCCTTCTTCTGTTAAGGCTCATTCCACTAGAGCTGTGGCTTCTTCAGGTGCTTTTCTTAAGGGTTTGGATACTAATTCTGTTCTTGAGGCAGAAACCTCGACTTCTGTGCATACCTGTACCAAGCATTATAAGTTTGATGTGATTTCTAGTGCCAGAGTCAGCTTTGCCAGGCCATTTTCCATGGCATTCTTGAGGGCTGTGCTGGCCCTTCCTTCTCCCAATCTTCCTAAGCTTTTGCATTCTCCCTATTGTGAAGAATGCTGCAACAGTGATACAGAAGGACATAGTACAGTTGTGTAAAATCTTACCATAACAGTAGATGTCCTTCTCTTCACTGCTGCAGTATTTGCACCCTTCCTCCTCCGTGGTCCTTTTTCCTTCTGGTGGTGTTTGTTGCCTATGTTTATCCTTGGACTGTCATTCCTACTGGGACTTTTTCATTTCTGAGGATAGTACATCCAGACATCACCTTTATGCCCTATGCCATACCTGAGAGCATGCGTGTGATGTATGGCGTACCCTTTATAAGCAAAATGCTTTGGTATGCTGGCTAGACATCGAGATGGCTTTGGCAGGGATCCCAATTTTAAAGAATACTGCAACAGTGAAGAGAAAGACATCTATTATGGTAAGATTTTACACAACTGTACTTTTCTTGACAGACTATATAGTGCTGCACCATGTAGGTCACTGACTGATTTACCGGGGGGAGTGTGGGGTGGGCTAAGAGAGCTGAAACTCCCCCTTTAGCAGTAGCAACATCAGGGTTATAACAAAAGCTATTTTTCAGTCTTGATTTTCTTGCATCCAAATTAAGACTAAAATTCAGAATATTACCATACCGACAAAAGCTTTTGTAAGCTGAGCCACATCCAGCCCTAGACAACAGTGGCTACTGGGGCCCACTCTGGCCAGGAGGCTTCAACACATATTTAAAAAAAAAAAGAATTTCTTAACACAGCAGCATCTTCTCCTTTAAGGAGAACCATGATTGCGCTACACGCATGTGCACATGCCAATGCAAATGTAAGCGAATTCCACTCTCATGCGTGGAATTTAAACTAGCCATTCTGGTATGAGTGCATATGTGTCCGAGTGAGTGAGCATGTGAGCGAGCAGAAGACAAGGTAGGTGTGTGTGTGTGTGTGTGTGTGTGTGTGTGTGTGTGTGTGTTTTTTAACATACCTCTGAACTGTTCAGATTTAGCCTCATAGGTTTGGTCTGCTTCTCATAAAATTTATGGTTTTCTGACAAATCAGAGTTTTGAAGTCACTAACTAATGACTTATATATGAGTTTTAGACTTCATATCTTTAGAAAATGCAAGCCAACACACATCCTGCTATTCTAGCAACTTTCTAAGTTAAAAAGAGCAATATTTAAAATCTATCCCTATCTTTGGGCCATTGTATCCCCATTATCTTAGGTGTTGTCCAGATTTCTTGCGATAAGAGGTTGAGAGGTATGCATACCTCTCAACTGTCCAAATTTTTGGCTCAAACGTATGGCCTATTCTTCATATACGTTGTGATTTTCTGGCAAATTACTGAGGACTGAAATAACTAAATAATGTCATACATTTGAGCTTCATACTTCATTGCCTTCAAAAAATGTATACTAACACAAATCATGTAATTCTAGCAACTTTCTAAGTTAAAAAAAGAGAAATATTTAAAATTTAGCAACAGCAAACAGGTAATCCACTGTGGAAGAGGTCTGTGAGATAAAAAAAAACATCATCATCATCATCTTCTTTCGGCTGTTCCCGTTAGGGGTCGCCACAGCGGATCACCTGTTTCCGTTTCTTCCTGTCCTCTGCATCATGCTCTTTCACACCAACCGCCTGCATGTCCTCTCTCACCACATCCATAAAACTTATCTCAGGCCTTCCTCTTTTCCTCTTACCTGGCAGCTCCATCCTTAGCATCCTTTTCCCAATATACCCAGCATCCCTCCTCAGCACATGTCCAAACCAACGCAATCTCGCCTCTCTTGCTTTGTCTCCAAACTGTCCAACCTGAGCTAATCCTCTAATATACTGATTCCTAATCCTGTCCATGTTAGTCACACCCAGTGCAAATCTTAACATCTTTAACTCTGCCACATCCAGCTCTGACTCCTGCCTTTTCGTCAATGCTACTTTCTCCAACCCATATAACATAGCTGGTCTCACTACCCTCTTGTAGACCTTCCCTTTCACTCTTACTGGTACCCGTTTGTCACAAATCACTCCTGACACTCTTTTCCACCCATTCCACCCTGCCTGTACTCTCTTTTTTCACCTCTCTTCCACACTGACCATTACTATGAACTGTTGATCTCAAGTACTTAAACTCATCCACCTTTACCAACTCTACTCCCTGCATCCTCACCATTCTTCTACCCTCCCTCACATTTACACACATATATTCTGTTTTAGCCCTGCTGACCTTCATTTGTCTCCTCTCTAAATCATATCTCCACCTCTCCAGGGTCTCCTCAACCTGGTCCCTACTCTCACTACATATCACAATGTCATCTGCAAACATCATAGTCCATGGGGCCTCCTATCTTATCTCATCTGTCAACCTGTCCATCACCACTGCAAATTAGAAAGGGCTCAGAGGTGATCCTTGATGTAATCCCACCTCCACCTTAAACGTATCTGTCACTCCCACTGCAGTCCTCACCACTGTCACACTACCCTCGTACATATCCTGTACCACTCTTACATATTTCTCTGTCACTCCCAACTTCCTCATACAATACCACAACTCCTCTCTAGGCACCCTGTCATATGCTTTCTCTAAGTCCACAAAGACACAATGCAACTCCTTCTGACCTTCTCTGTATTTCTCCAACAACACTCTCAGAGCAAATATTGCATATGTAGTGCTCTTTCCTGGCATGAAAACCATACTGCTGATCACTAATCATCACGTCCCTTCTTAATCTAGCTTCCACTACTCTTTCCCATAACTTCAAGCTGTGACTGATCAATTTTATCCCTCTGTAGTTACTGCAGCTCTGCACGTCACCCTTATTCTTAAAGATAGGTACCAAAACATTTTTTCCTCCACTCCTCAGGCATCCTCTGAATTTCCAAAATTTCATTAAACAATCTGGTTAAAAATTCCACTGCCATTTCACCTAAGCACCTCCATGCTTCCACTGGTATGTCATCTGGGCCAACAGCCTTTCCATTCTTCATCCTCTTCGTAGCTGTCTTTACTTCCTCCCTGATAATCTGTTTCACTTCCTGATTCACTATCCCCATATCATCCAACCTTCTCTCTCTCTCATTCTCTTCATGCATCAGCCCTTCAAAGTACTCTTTCCATCTAGTCAACACACTCTCCTCACTTGTGAGTATGTTTCCCTCAATATCCTTTATCACCCTTACCTGCTGCACATCTCTCCCAGCTCTGTCCCTCTGTCTAGCCAATCAGTACAGGTCCTTTTTTCCCTCTTTAGTGTCAATCTCTCATACAACTCTCCATATGCCTTATCCTTAGCCTTTGCCACCTCTCTCTTTGCCATGCGTCTGATCTCCTTATACTCATGTCTACTTTCTTCATCCGTTTGACAATCCCACTTCTTCTTCTTCACCAGCCTCTTCCTCTGTATACTCTCCTGTACTTCCTCATTCCACCACCAGGTCTTCTTGTCCTCCTTCCTCTGTCCAGATGTCACACCAAGCACCTTTCTAGCTGTCTCCCTTACTAGCTCTGCTGTAGTTACCTAGCTATTTGGTAACTCTTCGCTGCCTCCCACTTCCTGTCTTAACTCTTCCCTGAACTCCACCTCACAATCACCCTTTTTTAACTTCCACCATTTAATCCTTGGCACTGCTTTCACACCCCTTCTCCTCTTCTTGATCACCAACGTCATCCTACAGACCACCATTTTATGCTGCTTAACTGCACTTTCCCTTGTCACCACTTTACAGTCTCCAATCTCCTTCAGACTGGCCCTCCTACATAGGATATAATCCACCTGTGTGCATCTTCCTCCACTCTTGTATGTCACCCTATACTCCTCCCTCTTCTTAAAATTTGTATTCACCACAGCCATGTCCATCCTTTTCACAAAATCCACATTCATCTGACCTTCTGCATTCCTCTCCTTAACACCATACCTACCCATCACTTCCTCAACCCCTCTGTTCTCTTCACCAACATGCCCATTGAGGTCTGTGCAATCACTAGTCTCTCACCCTTGGGTACACTCACCACCACTCTCACCACCACTTCATCCAACTTACTCTAAAATTTTTCTTTCTCATCCATCGCACACCCAACTTGTGGAGCATATGCACTAACAATATTCATCATTACACCATCAGTTTCAAGCTTCATAAACATCACTCTATCAGACACTCTCATAACAAAGAACAAAATTCCAAAACGTATAATCCACAGAACCAACCACGACAGCAGCAAATAGTGGAAGAGCAGCTTTAATTTAAAATAAATTAAAAGGTGAGCGCTTTCATGCCCAACTGAGCACTTCTTCAGACCAATAAATTATTAAATAAAGATAGCTGTTTTTAATCATTTATTGGTCTGAAGAAGTGCTCAGTTGGGCATGAAAGTGCTCACCTTTTAATTTACGTTTAATTAAATCTGCTTTTTCACTATTTGCTGCTGTCGTGGTTGGTTCTTTGGATTATACTTTTTGGAATATTTAAAATTTATCCCTATTTTGAGCCATTGTATTCCCATTATTTTAGGCTTTGTCCAGATTTCTTGCAATAAGAGGTTGAGTGGTATGGAAGTATAGTATGTAATGCCGTAGTTGGGGTGGGGGTGGGGTGGGGGGTGGCAAGTTAGTCAATTAACTTGATCAGGTTTGACCCTGTAACTTGGTTACAGGAGACAAAAGCCTGAATCATCTACGCTGATTGCTGACAGAATTATGAGTTTGAGTTTGAGTTTCAGTACAATTTCAGGGGAATTATGAGCTTCAGTCAATTTCAAGGGATTATGAGTTTCACTGCATTTTCATGGAATTGTGAGTTTCAAGGGAACAGAGGTTTAGAGCTGGTCATGCTAAGTCTGTTTTCAATGTGCGGCTAACGGTTTTGTTTAGCAAATGGCAGTCACTGTTTGTGCTGTAGAATTTGAAAACAGTGTTTGTACCACAATTGCCTTTGGTGCAGAAGGCTGTGGATTCTACTCCCACACCATGTAGATGGAGTGCTGATATTGCAGTGCCATTTTTGATTGCTCATTATTTGATGCATTTTAAGGGGGGTAGGGGTTCTGCATTTCTGAGTGGGTCCTTCTTTGTATGAGATGGCGTAGTAATTATGAACTTGTTGGCTTGTCGGTCAATCCCTATTGCAATATCACCAGCTTATCATTTTTTTTAATGTAATACAGGCAATTAATTCTTCAAGGGCAGCAGGTACTGAATTTGTAGATGACACGCTGAAATGTAAACTTGTTTCCCAATAGCAATGTCTTCATTAGTTACAGATCTCTTTGATGTTGAATGACTTGGATGACTTTTACTTCTGTAGAGATTGTGCTTCTTGACTAATATTGATGGATTGTAGTGACAGAAGATTGACTGGCCTTTTATGGTTGAAATTTTCTGAAACGGTTAGTTTTTCCATTATGGGTTTATACATTTTGTTTCATTGCTTAACTATAAATTTAAAGCACATTCTAACAAGTGGTGCTGTACAATACAATTATTATAATTTAATACAATCAGGAAGGTGAATCAAAGGACACATGCATATATGTATGGCCCTAAAAATATGTGCAAGAAGCATATGATTTGAAAACAGCCCAAAGATAAACTTAATTCTCTACTGGCCAGATGCATTTTCTTTGAATGTGGGTTTTAATGTCATTTCAATGAATGTGAGTTTCAAGGGCTGAGAAGTTTACTGCCAAGTCTGTTTTCACTGTGAGACTGTATTGTTTGTTTGGCAAATGGCTATCAGTGTTTGTGCTATTTTATTTCAATATCTGTGAGCACTGTAGAAGTAAATAAGAAAACAGTACCCACAGTGACAGGTCTGAACAGTGTTTATAGTAACTGGGGAGAAATAGCCAAGTAATGGAACACTGAAATGGCTGGGGAGGAGGGTGCTGCAGGAATGGTTGCAATGGGAGTACCCCAAACTATCACCTTACCTAGGGCCCCATTTGACCATGATCTGGCTCTGGTTGTGGGCCAAACTGTAACCCTGAATAAAGCTGCAATGTATATAACATATGCGCGACAGGTCTAAGGTCAGAAAAGTCAGGGTGAGTCATTTTGTGAGTTCTGGCATTGTGGATTGCAGGAGGTATTGCAAGAGGTAAATCTTATTTTCCTTAATCCTGGTAGGATCAAAGCAGATATTGATGGAAGCATATACCTCTTGCCATCTTTGCTCAAGGCTCAATCAAAACCATAAAATAACCTTCATTTCAAAGATGGTTGATTTGGGAGATTAGAGTAGGATTAAATGCTTCTAATCTCTCTGTTATGAGGCAAACCTTTACCGTGATTATAAAGAGCACAAATTGACCTCAGAAAATAGATGAACATTTATACTAAAGAGTTAAGAAGATCCTAATTTTTACAATCCTAACACATTTGTTTATGAAAAAATACATTGCACCAACGGAAGTCCCATTTATTTTGAAACATGGATGTACTACTTGTTTTCTTGTATAAGAAGTTAAGATTTCTTCAATCGTTCTTTGTCTTAATGAAGTAGTTTTATAAGACAGCATTTTAAACTATTTTGTTTTGTTTTTACACATAGATAACTGCTTATACATTCATCAGTTAATGCATATCAGGAAAAAAAACATTAAGATATTTTGGAGTAACAGACTTCAAATCTTGTTTAATGTGTATCACACATTTTAGCACAGTAAAGTATGTCAGTATTTTTGGGTTTTT
Organism: Protopterus annectens; assembly: GCF_019279795.1. Lineage (NCBI taxonomy): Eukaryota > Metazoa > Chordata > Ceratodontiformes > Protopteridae > Protopterus > Protopterus annectens. The sequence goes on from NC_056743.1 coordinate 1,327,135,946, forward strand.
TGTTTGATTTTCGACATGTTCAAGTTGCCTTTTATTAAGTAGTCAGAATGCAAATTTGAGCTGTCAGAAAAAAACTTCCTCTGAAGTGTGCCTTTTCTGTAAATGAATTCTGGGAACACTTAGGTCTGTTGAGACAACTAGTACAAAAGTATCTGACGGCCTCACTGGGACTTCTTTACTTTGGTTACTTGTGTACTGTGCTGCGTTCCTCGAACATTTATTACTTGTGTTAACATTGTGTGTGTCAGTATACCACAGAGTTTAAGGTTGTGCTGTAGTAACAAATTTAAGCTCTTTGTTTTATAGCTTCACTCCATTTGCAAACGGTGTTAACTCTTGTGCTCCTTCGTTGCATTAACAAGACATTGATGCCTACTGGACTTGACCTACTTAACATACGTATGAGTTAAAATTCAGCTTTGTTAGTTACCCCACAACTCTAGATGTGTGTATTCTTAGTTAACATTATAATATTTCTATTTATTTAGGCCATGTTTCTTTCCATTTATTTGGCACCTATCCCACAAACAGACAGAGGCATATTGTAAATGCTTGCCCACCCAAGCCTTAGTATACTCCTTTAAATAACCTTAGAGTACCAAAACCTGGTAAATATATTTGAGAAATACGGCTAGGGTTAAAAAGACCCCTGGGGATGTTAGCCTACTGTACACCTACAAACTGTGAGGACCAAGTTCCAAAATCAAGGACATTTTTAAAATTGAGTTTACTTAGAAAGTAAGCAAAAATGAACAACACAGCAACAGTACACACTCTCAACTGCTGGCTCCAGTAAAGTAGTATACAACCGTTCAGATTATAACAATCACAAGAACAATCCCCGTGGCGTAATCTAGTAGGAGAAATAATTTCACCGATGTAGTAGTTCAAAGTTTAATAATAAAACTCTCGTATTAATGACAAACAAACAAATAAAATTATTAAGTGCTTTCATCTCCCTTCCGGAGACTTCATTAGAATGCTACTAGATTACGCTCTGGGGATTGTTCGTGTGATTGTTATAATCTGGATGGTTGTATACTACTTCAAGGAGGGACAGCCTTTATTGGAGCCAGCTGCTGAGAGAGTTTACTTAAAAAGCTTATATAGAACATCAGGTTTAGCATCAAAATAGATTTTTCTAACAACAGCAAAAAAGTAAAAAGTATAAAACTTTAATGTCTTGCATTATTGACTGTCTGGTAATCCTACACATTTGTAGAGAATATTGAAAATGTTATGTGAGACAGGATAAAATATCAGACAAAGTCAGGGATGTTCAGAAAATCAGGGACAGTTGACAGTTATGTGGGAGGGTACCGAGTATGAGGGATCTATGGATGAAATGATTGGTCCTTATGTTTTCTGCTGCAATTCTGGCTTTGAAGGACTAATGTAACTGGGATGAGACAGGCAGGAGATACAAGTCGTACTGATTCTGTGAAATATAAAATACATTAATGTAATCACAAGTTTTTCATTCTGACAGAATCATTCCAGATACTGTGAGTGGGCAATAGGTATGGGGACTGTATTGATAAAATTGCAGTTCTGGCTTTGCAGGCCTAATGTGTATTTTGATGAAGCAAGGTGGAATTGTAGCTGTTGCTACTGTTTCTGTGAAGTAAAAGTATATTAAAGCAGCCATTATTTAGTTTTATTTTTATCTTGGCAGGGTCAAACCAGATAGTATGGGTAAGTTCTGGATATATAGGGGCTATATATGGATAAAATATTTGGTTTAGCAGTCATTGTTCCCCTCTACTCATCACTCATTAGACCCATTATAGAGTATAATGCCCCTTTTTGAATGTACCTCACAAGACATCTGCAACAGCTGGAAAAGCTGCAGAAGTACCTCACAAAGAGGATTAACGGCCTCAAACAGATGCCCTATGCTGACCGTTTTAAACAACTCAAGCTTTACTCCGTAGCATATCACCTACTCTGAGGTGATCTCTGCCTAACATACAAAGCTATGTCAAACACAGACCTGTTGGACATGTTCCACCTAGAGAAATCCCAATCCCTCCGAGCTACATACTCTAGGGACCTAAGCCTTGTCACCAGAATAAACAGAGCATGCTGGAGGGATAGATTCCTGTCCCAGAGACTTTCCATACTCTGGAACAGACTACCTATCTATGTCAAACAGAGCTCCTTATTAGCACTCTTCAAGAAAAATCTTGATGATTGGATGGGTAATAGGAAATTCACCCCAGGGATCATTTCTGTGGCTCTGCTCAACAGAGGCACAGGAAAATAATTTGCTTGGGTGGCAAAAGCCAGGGAACTTTGTTGGCTAGGTTTACTTAGGCCCTTGTGCTGATAGCCTAGTTCCTACCTATGAATCTATGAACCTATGAACTTTTGTAATTCTAACTTTGCAAAACTAATTAATGTCTATTTGGGCAAAGTAAGAGTAAGATGGAATACAAGCTGTGACTCTTGCTTCTGTGAAACAAAATTACATAATGTGATAACACTTATGTATTTATTTTTATCCTGGCAGGTCAACCCAGGTACTGTTGGTCAGGCAATGGGTGTGGGAGCTGTTTGTGAATTAAATAATTGGGTTTCTTTGCTGTTGCATTTGTAAGACTAATGTGTATTTGGCTGAAGTAAGCTGGAATATAAGATGAGACTACTACTACTGTGAAGTAAAAATACATTGTGTAGCCTCTTTTTTTTATCCTGGCAGGGTTAAACCAGATAATGTGGGGTAGTAAATTGTTATGGAGACTGTTTTTTTTAGCATCTTTATTGAAATATCACTTAAGATATAGGTAAGCATATATTTATATAAAAGAAAACAAACCATTTTAACATATCCCCAGCTGCAAACGTTATAAGTCATGTGTATTCTTATGTATGATTACCATCAATCCAACATTATATAAATTGATAAATTCCTGCATTCTCTTAAACCTCACTCCTCCTCCATTATTCTACTTGTGATGTTCCCACAATTTAAATATTTTCTATGTAATTTGCTCCTACCCTTTTCTAAAGATCCCATTTTCAGTTCTTTTGTCCCTGTTACAATAGTCAATACGTCTAATACAGTTGGTTTAGACTTTGATTTCCATTTCTAGTAATTGCTTTTTTGACAGCCACCAGAATTAAATTTAACAAGGCCTTACTATATCTAGGGAATTTAGATCCTGAAAAAAAAAACAATTTCCGTAGTTACACCCATTTGCTCACCCATTATTTCTGACGTAGTACTCTGTATGGAATTCTTAAAGTCTTTAAATTTAAAAAGCTTGTTTGAAAAATGTGTAAACAATGATATATTTAGGAAATCTAAGATGAATAAATGTGGTGCCTGCCACATATGTAGATTCATTAACAATGGACCATACCTTTTAATTTCTAACTATGAGAAGATTATTAGATGCCCTGGAGTTTGTGATTGTAACTCGGTTATGGTAGTATATGCAGCTTCCTGTACAGGATGTCAAGCATACTATATAGGAAAAACAAATAGGAAATTAAAAACAAGAATTATTGAGCATTTGAGTGACATTAGGAATCAAAGACAGACTAGTGCCTTATATAATCATAGTATTAGTTGTGTTAATTTTAAAAAATATATATTTTTTGTGATTGATAGAATACCTCACAACAACACACATAAAGGTGGTGACATTAAAACTTTATTAGAAGCAAAAGAATGTCTTTGGCAGCTTAGATTAAATGCCAGTAAGTGGCCTGGCATTAATGATCAAATATCTATTGCCAGTATACTCAAGCTGAAATCACAATTTATTTAGTAGTTAGTGTGTAGAACATATTTTTCAACAACATACAATATGTATACAAGTTAATTTGCTTAAATAGTTGTTCAGTTTTATTCACATTCATTAAGCACAATTATACTATCTCACATATTTTTATATTTTTACAATCTACATTGTCATTATTTTTATACACATTTTATTGTATTTTGTATTAATATTTAATATGGTTATACATTAATATTTATAATTATTTATTCAATTAATACATTTTTAACAATTCTATGAATATATATATTTAAATATTTATTCAGTATTTTTTAGGTATTTATTGCAACCAGGTTACACAATTTTACAGTTTTGTAATATGTAGTTGTATTTTTTATTAGGTTGAGATACACACAATTCCTTTTATGGAATAGTGGGGTTTAAACAGTTATGATTAATTTATACTGCCTTTCTAACCTTTACTTCTCATTCTATATTATTTAACATTTTTATTACTTGTAGTGTCACTATTATTATTCATATTTATTTATATGTATGATTTGCTGACTTTATGTCAACTGCTGTACTGCCTTAAGTTCAGGCTAGGTTTCTACTGCCTTAACCTCTCTCTCTGATTAACTAATTGACTAATTAATTAAGGAGATAAATGTTTTTATTAGAAAATTGTTTTTATTAGAAAATTGTATAATTAAACAATTAAGAGTTCTGTATTTAAGGGATGATGATCAGCCTATTTTTGTACTCTGATGATGCCCTAGGACGAAAGGGTGAAAGCGCTTAGTGCCTATGTGAAGGATTATTTCATTCTTGTTTTGGTCCAGTATTTGAATAAAAGTACGTTTTATTGAGGCTTCCAGGATTCAAGGTTTGCTGATTTTTTGGTTACTGGTGATTTTTCGTGGTTGGAATTCTTAAAGTCTGCCCACACATTACACTCCCAAAACATATGGTTCTAGTAACCTCTTTTTTCCCCATCACACCTCAAATATTTGCCATCAACCTGCAGAAAAGTTCTTCAGAGTCTGCTTGGGGTATATAAATGCTCATGTCAACTCTTCCAACCAAAAGTCCTAAATCTTCTAGACTTTGTTGCACATTTGGGAGCCTTACATATATCCTCCCATTGTTTCCTTGTGAATTGCTTATTCACTCTCTTCCTTATATTTTCTAACCTTCTCTTATTGATTCCTGTGGTTAAAGTGAAATATGTATATCATGTGGTCTGCTATTATTTTAACAACAGTTTTACTAAAGTCAACTAAAAACTCTATCAGAGCAGGTCTTTCACTTAGATTCCCCACTCCTTTCTCCTTGCCTATACTCTGATATCATTCCCTGAAAGTGAAAGCAGTATCTAGCCTGCAGTCCAAACGTCTTGGCGTCTTCCCATTGTATTACAAAGAAACTTTGCAGTGTGGAGGGTATGATGTTCACTTCCTAAATTATGTTACATACTTAGTTCAGTTAATAAAAATCGAACTGTAAAATACGTGCTACAAAATAATCAAATAGAAAATAGTAGGTACTCCATAGTTGAGTTAAACATGTAATAAAAGGATGTTTCAATAAAGGATATTCCATTTTTAACTCAACTATGGAGTACCTACTATTTTCTTTCAGACCATGGTTTATATCCTGCCAAGGATGTAACAGCCATCCAGCTTCTAAAGCTTCGGGACACCTTCCATGTCAATTTGAGCTGACTGAAGGACAAGTCTGGGCACCAAGCCCTTTAGAGCTTTACTGCTGCTGAACAGTATCTCCTTTGCGGCTTTCCAGGATTACTGGTCGACTTGTGCTATTCCTTTGCCTGGCAGATAAGTTCCTTTCTGGGAAAAACCTGCCATTTTCTAAATATTGTTGCTGTTTTATCACTTTCCTTTTCATTAAAGTTATTTTAAAGCTAGGGGTTTTATGTTTAACAGACTGTCACGAGACTTTGTCATACTTTTAACTGGGAACTCTGTTTTTTTCCTGTCAGTTTAAAAGTTGTGTAAAGTAACTGAAAAACATTTTTTTTTCTGTGGAGAAATTCTGTTTAGTTTACTTTTGTGGGGCTGGAAAAATATTTTAAAATGCTTTTTACTGTGTTTTTCTGTCAAAATACTGACTTAAATACTTGTAGTTTCTATGGCATTTGCTGCTTGTCTTCCCTGAGATAGATGCACCATTTTCAGCTTGACCATGGAACAAATTACTGATCCCATGGTTAGTCCTTCTTCCAGCCACAAAAAGAAAAAGTTAAGGAAACAGCCTTTGCAACAACAGCAGGTTAGCAATTAGCCTCAGCAGCAAGTGGGTGACTCTGCTGTGGCCATTAGTTATACCTGAGACCACTCTTCTTTTACCATGGATCCCTCTGGTGTAACACCTGCTGCCAGCATGGACTGGGAGTTAGCCACATTCTCTGCAGCTGTTGAGGTTTCTCAGTAGGCAAGGGAGAACTGATCTTGTTGGTCCTGGGACAGGGAACAATGAAGGCTTCTCTGTTATGCCAGAAAGCTGTGCCTATCCCTGGGGAAGCTGCTGCTACCATTAGTAAGATGGTTGGCCCTATTTTTTTCTGTCAAAAAGAAATAGAAAACTAAGCATGTATATACTCCTCAAATTTCTTTGGACAGAAGTAGATTACTGGGTGTGGCTCAGGGTTTAATTCAGGCTATCAATCCATCTTGTAAAGTAATTTCTGGTCAAAGAAAGAGGGATACCTGTTTTCCTGAAGAGATTCAAGATTCAGAATCTGAAAAGGAAGATGAAGGAACATACAAGGTTTTCTTCTCATATTTCTGATTCATATTAAGAAGACATTCTCCCTGTGGATGTCTATTTTTCTCTGACACTATTGCTAGAATGTGACAGTGTTTTTTTCAGTGGGAGAATAATGAGGTTTCTCAGTCCCTCAGAAAATACTATGAGTGATTACAGAAAACATTTCCAGAACCTGCACCCATTCCTCCTATCTGTCTGTCTTAGAGGATGTGTGTGTGTTACTGCCTGAAAGTTTCCTGATAGCCAGCTGCTCCTAAAAAGGCAGATAGGCTGTATAAAATGTCTCAGTCTTTTAAGTTTTTATACATTATTCCCAAACCTGGCCCAGCTGCTATAAATTTAGCTGATCCATTGCTGCTGAACAACAGACAGATGGATTCTTAAAATCATTCATCAGGGTTACAAATGGCAGTGGGAGGAAAGACTCCTCCTTTACAGGGGATCCTGTGGTCAGAGATTTGGGAACACAGGTTGATAGCAACCTTAACTTCAATCACCATGTGTCCACAGAGGTAAGGATGGCCTTCTATGTTGCACATCTCATAAGTAATGGCATCACATCCAGTGGTAAGGGTGTTATAACTCCCCTGTACTCATCCCTCATCAGACCACTAATAGAGTACAACGCTCCTTTCTCTATATACCTTACCAGACACTTGCAGAAGCTGGAGAGACCTCAAAGGTTTCTCACCAAGAAAATTCAGGGCCTTCAGCACAGTACCTACATGGACAGACTGAAGGCCCTGTCACTGTACTCTGTATCTTATAGACTGCTTAGAAGAGACTTCTGCCTGGCCTAAAGAGCAGTCTCGGACCCTGCCCTAATGGAAATGCTGCACATCCGCAAGTCAAATGGGACAAGATTCACTCACTCTAGGGATCTTAACCTAGCCTGTGACATTAACAGGACATGCTGGAGAGACAGAAATGTCTCTGAGAGAGTGCCATTCCACTGGAACAAACTCCAAATTCATGTAGAACAGAGCTCCTCAGTGACATTATTTATGCGTAATTTAGACAACTGCATGGGAGACCATAAATTTACCCCGGGGTTGTCACCTATGTCCCTCTTGGATAATGGCAGTTGGTGCTGATCATAGAATCATGCTGCAAATATAGACCATACAACTTGGTCAATAAGGGAAAAAGGGTATAACATGGCTAGGCTTATAAAGGCCCTAGGGCCAATAGCCTAGTAACCTCCTATAAACCTATGAACCTCCTATTCCTCACCTTCCAGATCAGATTCTTTTGTTTCCACTTGTTCTTCATCACATGCTGTCCCAAGGAGTGATAGAACCAGTTCCTCCTTCCCATGTGAGGAAAGATTTTTATTCAAGGATGTCCCTACTGCCAAAGGAAAAAAAATGCTTGAAGATCAGTTCTTGATCTTTCTTTTCTAAACCTGTTTGTGACATTGATTTTACTTCACAACCTGTTACCTTTTCTTCCTCTTTCAAGTTTGCTAGCAACACTAGACTTAAAAGGTGCTTATCATCACATCCCTATTCATCTAAACTTCAGAGGTTTCTTGAGGTTTTGTGTTCTGGATCACATTATCAGTTCTCTGCCTTACTCTTTGGATTATTCACTGCACCAATAGTGTTCACAAAATGTCTAGTTCCAGTTATAGCTCATTGCAGGCTACAGGATATCCGCATTATTCCATATTTAGATGACTTGCTTATCCTTGTAGAGTCTTTTTTAAAGTATCTGGAATCTCTCTATTGGATGAGAGATCTCTTACACAAGCAGGGAATCCAGGAATAATTCAAAAATCTTTCTTGACTCCTTCACATGGAATTGTCTTGCTGGGATGTCAACTGTTTTTGAGATGGGTTTTGCACAATAGGCCTCCAAGAAAAATGGTGGCCCCTCCTTGGGATCTTAATTTTGTGTCAGAGAAGCTAACACTTGTTCTGTTTGAACTAACTAACCTGGTTGACTTGAGGTTCTTAACAAAGAAAACGATTTTACTGATTGCTGTGACTTCTGCAAGAAGGTTATCTGTGTTGAAAGCTCTTATGCAAGAAGGTTATCTGTGTTACAAGCTCTTAGAACTCATCTGATTGAAGGCTGCTGGAACAAGGCTCAGTTTTGAGCTTTTTTATTGGTTAATTTGTTTAGATCTGTTTGCTACGTAGCACCACTTTTGTGCATTGTGCACTGCCGCACAGCAGTGGGCACTGTTGGTTGTTATAAGACGCAAACACTTTTGCCTGCAAATTTTCCCTTAGTAATCTGCTGGTGTTCCATCAGTGTGTTCTTGTGATTGTCCCTCACTGACAGTTGATACATTCAGCAAAGCTCCTGAGGTACCAACACAGATCCTACCCACTAGCCCTTCATATTTTTTGTCCACTTCTCCTTTCCTCTACCCTACCTGTTCCTTCCTGTCCTCTTTCTCTTTTTTGACCACATCAACTTACCTAGCATTATGAATGGACAATTTCCCACAGTTTCGCCAGCTAGCCTGGTCGACATGGGCCTCCTGAGGCAATGCAGCAATTGCCTCATATACACTGACAGCCCACTTCTTCTACTCCAGGACAGATGCATCTATATTAAGAACCTCAATTCCAAGCTCTCTCGCCCACCAGTCAGTCCATCTGATACTAAGCAGGTTGTCAGCATGCATACCTCACCTCCTGCACCTACCAAACTAACAACAGATAAACCTACATATGTGGAGGTCCTTAGAAGAAACTGAGACCTCCCAAACACAAACACAAGCACACTTCACATAATACATCCTCTGCAGAACATAATACACATAATATATCATACACCAGTGTCTCACCAGTCAAGCTCCTAAGGCATAACACAAAAACAATTATCTTAGTTATAGGCAACTCAGTTGTGAAACACACAGATGTCCTTCTCACCAGGTTGAATAAGGAAAAGGTCACGGTCAGCTGTCTGTCAGGTGCCAGGATCCGTCTGGCATATCACACATGCACTTGAGTCTCTCAACAACAGGCACTGTTATGACTCTGTTGTAGTCCATGTTAGTGTGAACAACTTCAGATGTACCTCACTGGACTATATGAAGAGAGACATGTCAGAGCTCTTGGATTATGTGTCTTAGACAGCACATGTGGTAATGTCCTTCCAGAGAATAAATACCTGGAAGGCAGCCAGTCCAGATAATATTGCTGGAAGGACACTCAGAACCTGTGCTTCAGTGCTTGCTGATGTTCTGGCTGATATATTCAATCTTTCCCTTGTGCAAGCTACAATTCCCACTTGTTATAAGGCAACCACTATTATTCCACTGCGAAAAAGGGCAAAGCCAACTGCCTGAACCGGCTGGTTGCATTGACTCCATAGTGATGAAATGCTTTGAGAGAATCATTATGAGTCATATTCAGTCAGTTATACATGATACTTTGGACCCCCCTGCAATTTGCGTACAGGCAGAATAGGTCGACAGAGGACGCCATCAATACAACATTGCATACAATTCATACTCATTTGGAGAATAAGGAATGTTATACTCGATTGCTGTTTATTGGTTATAGTTTGGCTTTCAATATGACAATACCAATGAAGCTCATTAATAAGCTGTCCATACTGGGTGTGCCACAGACTCTTTGCAATTGGGTCTTAGATTTTTTAACAGGCAGACCACAGTCAGCCAAGCTGGGGAATAACATCTTTAAAACAATAATAATAAATACAGGATCTCCATTAGGTTGTGTGCTGAGTCCAAAGCTGTACACCCACTTCACTTATGATTGTGTTACTTCTCAACATGACACCAGTATTGTCAAGTCTGCAGATGATACAACAGTCATTGGTCTGATCTCTGGGGGTGATAAGTTAGCATATAGCAGGGAAGTGGAGAACCCTGTGAAGTGGTGTCAGAACAGCAATCTCTATCTCTTAATACCAGCAAAATAAAAGAGATGATCATTGATACATGGAGGAATAGAGGGCAGCAGTTACCATTATATATTGGTGAGTCTGAGGTGGAAAGGGTGACTACATTCAAATTCCTCGGTATTAACATCTCTGAGGACTATACCTTGACTCATGACATCACAGACCTGATAGGGAAAAGCCGGCAGCGGCTGTGTTTTCTGAAAAGGCTGAGGAAGTTTGGCGTGCCCAACACTATCCTCAGCACCATCTACAGATGTACAGTTGAGAGCATTCTCTCCTGATTTATTAAAGTGTAACATGGGAATAGAACAATGCAGGATTGCAAGGCTCTGCAGTGAGTAATAAAAGCTGCACAAACCATCTTTGGAGTAACACTCCCTGCATTGGAGGACATCTACACCAAAGGAATTTTTATGAGGGCCCAAAACATTATCATGGACAGTACCCACCCATAACACAAACTGTTTATGCTGCTACCATCAAGGAGGTGTTACAAGAGCATGGCAGCCAAAACAACCAGGGTGAAAGATAGTTTTATACCTCAAGCTATTAGACTAAGTAAAACTCATATACCCCCTCTCCCTCCAGCCAAAACAACCAGGGTGAAAGATAGTTTTATACCTCAAGCTATTAGACTAATTAAAACTCATATACCCCCTCTCCCTCCAGCCAAAACAACCAGGGAGAAAGATAGTTTTATACCTCAAGCTATTAGACTAAGTAAAACTCATATACCCCCTCTCCCTCCAGCCAAAACAACCAGGGTGAAAGATAGTTTTATACCTCAAGCTATTAGACTAATTAAAACTCATATACCCCCTCTCCCTCCAGCCAAAACAACCAGGGTGAAAGATAGTTTTATACCTCAAGCTATTAGACTAATTAAAACTCATATACCCCCTCTCCCTCCAGCCAAAACAACCAGGGTGAAAGACACTTTTATACCTCAAGCTTTTAGACTACATAAAACTCATATACCTCCTCTCCCTCCAGTATTGCAGGTTGGTTCACACTGGAGGGAAATGAGCTTTTTTGTACAATGCACTCTTTTGCACAGTTATCTGTATTTACTGATATTGGTATTTATATTATTGTCTATTTGTTGTCTCAGATTACTTCTTGTTAATTGTTGTTTCTTATATGTTGCTGGAGGACTTGCAGAATAAGGATTTCATTGTATTTTATGTCGCTGTCTCTAGTACATATGACAATAAAGTTGAATTGAATGTGTGCATGTGTATACCTACCACCATGAACTGCTATGTGACATACAGCAATATTACATCATATTGATTATATAGGATATATGCCTTGTTTCATTCATGTACTGTAATGCTGTTATGTACACAAACATATAACCAGGTCAAATTTACTTGCAACCTTAGAAAATTCATTGTGTGTGCAATTATGTCACTATTCACAAAGGGATTATTCAGGTGTTGCCCAGCAGCATTGTGTGACTGTCAGCATTTGTGACGGTAACTGTTCTGCATGAGCCACATCACTTCTCTTCATTTGTAATGTGCACATTTATGGTATCTGAGCCTTTAAACAAACCTTTCCAGTGATAAACATATAGGCATATAATGTGTAACTGATGCAATGACATGAAATACAGCTGTACGACTGTGTGTCAAGTGATGTATACCCAAGGTTGTTTTTGGAGGTGTTGTCACAAACCTTTTTTTAAGTAAGTACAAAATCTTAAGGGGGAATATACAGCTATGCACATAAATGGTTTTAAATGGCACTAATAATACTCAACTAGAAGCAATACACAACCTGCTAGCTGACAGATTTGTATCAAACTTCACCCCCATCCCGTCTGCTTGTCATCCAAGATATACATGCGAACATTACTCAACATGCTTTCTCAAGGCAGCAGCTCATCTCTGCACTCTCTAAGGCTAAAAACACACCATCAATGAGCCTTGATAACATCCCAGGATGCCATATCAATAAATTAAAATATGACCTATCAGACACAGTTAGATTCCTACTTAACCACAACCTCTAGACAGGATATTTTCTGGCAGAATGGTGCACAGCAACAGTCATCTGTGTGAACATGGGGGACCATCACTTGACAGGTAATTATAGACCCATATGCCTCACTAGCCTCATCTGTATGTTAATGGAAAGAATCATTATGGACCTTATCAACAAGGACAGAGGTAACCTCTCAGCTGTGTAACCGACCCATTTTTTATTCATTAAGGCTAGATCATGTCTATTAAATCTGGCTGACTTCTTTGAGAAGGTCACTAAGGCCATGGATAAGGGAAAGAATGTTCATCCCACCTTACTTGATCTGGCCAAGGCATTTGACACAATTCCACACACAGATATTACAGAGAAACCACTATGTTACTAAGTGGATAGCACAATGGATCACCAAGAGGATACATACTGTCAAAGTGTGTGAAGTCACATCTAGCAAAAGGCCAATGACCAGTGCAGTACCACAGGGTTTTGCAGAAGGCCCTTTCCTATTTGGTATTTAATTCACAGCAGTCAAGGCAAACTTTGACAGCTTTTGTCCAACCAACTTTGTGGATGACTACAAATAGTGGACAATGCTTGAAACCAGTAAAGGTATTGATATACTGCAAAAAGTATTAACTCACACAAATGATTGGTGCCAGAGCCACAGAGACCCACTAAATGTCCAAAAAAAGCATAATTATTCCCTTTTGTAAAGCAAATACCCAAGCTAGTTACAATATAGACAGCACACCTCAACGTGTGGACCCAGTGGTACATGATCTGAGTACTCAGGTAGATAGTAATTGGAAGTTTGACCACCATGTGGTCACAGTAATGAAATATCCCTTCTATTGGGCAGAACTTATAAGTATGGACATGTCATCCAGATTAAAGGGCATTATAATTCCATTGTACTCGTCCCTCATCACAACAATAATTGAGAACAATGCACCATTTTGCATGTAACTCAGCATACATCTGCAATAGCTGGAGCAATACCAGAGATTTTGCAGAAGGAAGATACAGGGTGTAAAAGAAGTCCTATGTGGAAAGATTGAAAGTTGTATTACTGCATTCTGTCCCCTACCGACTACTAAGGGCCGGTTTGTGTCTGGTCTACAGGGAATTCTCTAATCTGTCTATGATGGAAATGTTACACATTGGTAAAGCAAACTGCACGCAGATCACTAGTTCCGAGGGTGTTAACCTAGCCTCTGACATAATAAATCATGTTGCAGATATAGAAATGTTGGAGAAATAGAAACATCTCTCAGACACTACCCCTTCGCTGGAATAAACTTCCCATTCACATAAAGCAAAGGCCTTTCCTGGCCCTATTCAAGTGCAACCTATATCAATGGATGGTTAATGGCAATTGTACTCTTAGTGTTAAGCCCATGTCCCTCGTGGACAGAGGCAGTTGGGGTTACATAACATAGCACAAGCCCATAACTGTGTGAACTTTGTCCACATAGCTATTTAAAATTGTGAAACTGCAGTAAAAAATACAAACCAGGTAACCACCAGGACTGTCAGCATATAAAACTTTTATTCAAAACATATAGGATAAGCACTTTCACACAAACTGTGCTTCATCAGATCCATCAATACAAGAAAACTAAAGCACTTTATATATTGAAAGCAATTAGCAACAACCAATAAAAACATTAAAACAATTACTGATGATTGCATGGGAGATAAGAAATTCACCCCGGGGATCACTTCTGTGGCTCTGCTCGACAGGGGCACAGGAAAATAATTGTTTGGGGTGGTGAAAACCAGAGTACCTTTTTGGCTAGGCTTATATAGGCTCTAGGGCCAATAGCCTAGTACCTGCCTATTAACTGATGCAAACTACGCTTCTTTAAAATTGGCTTTAAAGGTACTGCAGCATTAATACCAGGCAGCTTGTCTGCCTGCAGCCTAACAATCCATTTAGTCTCAGCTAAACCAAGCCTATTGTTAAAGTCCCTACCTCTCTTCTTACGTCTAATGTCACCCTGATGCTGTAATATACATTCCTTCATCATCCTCACAGTCTTCCCTACATAAAATGAAGTGCAATTTCTGCACTTAGATAGGTATATTAAACCTTTAGATTTACAGTCAGCATAGAATCTCGGTGAAAAAAGGTATTCCAGGGTAGCCTCCTTAGAAATAAAGCTGCAGGCCTTACATAGTCTGCATGGATAGGTCCCAACACGAATAGAGCTTACAGTAGACATCTGTGACATTAGATTGAAGAATATGCTTAATGCATTAGCAAAGCATATTTCTATGCAACCTGGACAGAGTTTTGAGTTTTTAGTACTACAGATAGTAAGTATGGATAAGAGAGGTGGGGACTTTAACAATAGGCTTGGTTTAGCTGAGACTAAATGGATTGTTAGGCTGCAGGCAGACAAGCTGCCTGGTATTAATGCTGCTGTACCTTTAAAGCCAATTTTAAAGAAGCGTAGTTTGCATCAGTAATTGTTTTAATGTTTTTATTGGTTGTTGCTAATTGCTTTCACTATATAAAGTGCTTTAGTTTTCTTGTATTGATGGATCTGATGAAGCACAGTTTGTGTGAAAGTGCTTATCCTATATGTTCTGAATAAACGTTTTATATGCTGACAGTCCTGGTGGTTACCTGGTTTGTATTTTTTACTGCAGTTATTTTTTTCCTACTGGGTGACCTTTGGCTGATTTGGGTATTTTTTTATCTGGAAAATTGTGAAACTCACATTAAATATGGCTAGGCTTTTATGTCATCTTTGATCATTAGCCTAGTACTCTGCTATTAACCTATAAAGTCCAATTATATCCTAGGTACAGTTACAGTGTGACTGTACAGTGTCATAGACATAACAGTACATCGCATTAGTATTACATCTTAATAGTTTGCTTGAACACATATGCATGCATGTCAGCATTTCATGCCAGTATAACATTTTTACTCGCAATGTCAGGGTGACAGTGATCATGTGGCACATGTCTTGAGGTTTGACATGTGATTATAGAGTGCGCTCCATGCATTGCTTGGTATGTGAACAATATCACAGAGACAGCTTCCTCACTCATTGATGCTAGACTTTGCACTGCTGTAGTTTTTGTGCACATGGGCATAGTTGATGCATTGCCATAAGTCTCACATACTGCTGTAACATTCATTATAACAGATGTCTTATCAATTCACACATCAATTGCAGATGCATCAGACAATATCTATTGCTATTACATGTGGCAGATGCATGCAGTACACAGCTGTATGCAGGCAATCCACTCATAACAGTGTGTTGTTTATAAGTGTTATTATCCTTATGACTGACACCTGTGTCAGCCAGGGATGCTTTACTGAAGTGTATTATATTTGGCACAGTGAGCGTACGCACATCTTGTTGCCCCTACAGCACTATTCTTTGGTATGCATCAATCAAATGTATAACAAGAGGAAGAAAATCATGGCAAAAATTAGGAGGTGCAGCACCCAGCAGTATAAAAGCACTTTCATTAATCTAAACAAACAACTCAGAGGACAAATCTTCTTCTTTCAGCTTTTCCCGGTTAGGGGTCGTCACAGCAGATCACCTGTGTGCTCATGATTGGCAGTGGAGTTTTATGGTGTCGAGTTGCCAGCCCGGTGCCCAACCTTCCACAGAAGTCACACACACGCACACTCTCATGCCTAGGGCCAGTTTAGAGTGTCCAATCCACCTACAACATGTCTTTGACATGTGGGAGGAAACCGGAGCACCTGGAGGAAACCCATGAGATGACAGGGAGGACATGCAGACTCCACACAGAAGGCACCCCAGCCGAGGATCAAACCGGTGAACCTTTTGCTGTGAGGTGGCAACGCTAACCGTTGCACCACCATGGCCGCCCAACTCAGAGGACAAATGAAGTCTACCAAAGCCACATTTGAGGTAAGTTTGGCCTCCCAGGCTAAGGAAAGCCACAAAGCATTCTTTAGCTTTGTCCGCAACCTCAATGGCAATACACAATTGTATGCAGAGCTCATTGTAAATGGAGCCACCTATACTGAGGCAGAAGATATAGCAAACCTCCTGGCTGATAAATTCAGCTCCAACTTTACTTATCTCTCCCCCTCAACTTTCCCTCAGGAAATATCAAATATAACTCCCCCCACTACCACTAGGGAAAAAGTCCTTAATGCTCTCTCTAAGACCAAAAACACTGCATCAATGGGCCCAGACAATATCCCAGGATGCCTTCTAAATAGCATGAAACATGACCTATCAGGGCCTCTGGAATTACTATTTAACTGTAGCCTCCAAACAGGCTTCATGCCTCATTAATGGAGAAAGGCAACAATCATCCCTCTGCACAAAGGTGGGCCATCCACAGACCCTGGAAACTACAGACTCATAAGTTTCACTAGTCTTATATGTAAAAACATGGAAAGAATAATCATGGAGATGATCAACAGAGATATAGTAAACCTCCAGAAACTGGACTCAACCCAGTTTGGTTTCATCAAGGGCAGATCAGGCCTACTCAACTTGGTGGACTTCTTTGAGAAGGTCTCCAAAGCAACGGACGAGGGCAAAATAGTTCACACTGCCTACCTTGACCTGGTCAAGGCATTTGACACAATACCCCACTCAGGCAGTGTTGACAAACTCAAGAGGTTAGGAACAAACCCACTTGTCACCCAGTGGATAGCCAACTGGCTCACAGACAGGACCCAGGAAGTTAGAATTGGGGAGTCCACCTCTACAAAGAGGCCAGTCACAAGTGGAGTCCCTCAGGGATCAGTCCTTGGACTACTCCTTTTTGACATTTACTTCTCAGAAGTCAAGGCCAATGTCAGTGGTCTCTAGCTGACTAAATTTGCAGATGATTGCAAATTAGGAGCTCTCAGTGAATCTCACACTGACACAGATGTTCTCCAGGAGGGGCTGACACAGACAAACAACTGATGTCAGAGCCATGGACTAAAACTAAATGCCAAGAAATGCATAATAGTATCCTTTGGGAAGTCATCCATCCCTGGTAACTATCACATTGACAACACACCCCTTGGAGATGACCCAGTAGTCAGGGACTTAGAGACACACATCAATAGTAATCTTGCCTTTGATCATCATGTGTCTACAGTGGTAAGGAAATCATTCTATGTTGTGCAAAGTATAAACAAAGATATGGCATCTAGGTCCAAGGAAGTCACAGTTCCACTGTATTCAGCATTCATCAGACCTATCATTGTGTACAATGCCCCCTTTGGTATGTACCTAACCAGGCATATCCAACAACTGGAATGTCCACAGAGGTTCCTCACTAAAAGAATACAGGGTGTAAGTAATATGTCCTATGCAGACCACCTCAAAGCTCTATCCCTGTATTCTGTTTCCTGCAGGCTTTTGAGGGGAGATCTATGCCTGGCATACAGGACATTGTCAGACCCCACTCTGTTGGACCTCCTGCATGTCAACAAAGCAAACAGCATCAGAATTACCCATTCTAAAGACTTAAACCTTGCCTGTGATATACATAGGACCTGCTGGAGAGATAGGTATGTATCCCAGAGACTACCCCATCTATGGAACAGGGTCCTCATCCATGTGAAACAGTGTTCCTCCCTAATCCAATTCAATTGCAACTTGGACAATTGGATTGGAAACTGGAAATTAATCCCTGATTTGGCACCTATGTCTCGAATGTTTA
Organism: Protopterus annectens; assembly: GCF_019279795.1. Lineage (NCBI taxonomy): Eukaryota > Metazoa > Chordata > Ceratodontiformes > Protopteridae > Protopterus > Protopterus annectens. Next base: position 1,327,154,005 of record NC_056743.1, read on the forward strand.
CAGGTAACCTGTAAATGGTTCATCTCCCAGGCCCATGCCTACACTTATTAAGGGTATCAGAACTTGTCAGAGATTTGGGATTTATGGCTAGGCTTAAAAAGGCCCTTGTGGTCATTAGCCTAGTAAACACCTATGAACCTGTGCATACCTATTAGGAACTGACAGTACAGACTTCCCTTCAAGGTGTTGTACAAGATGCATGTGTGGCATGCATTTCTGCATTGCACCCAATAAATACAGAGAGTATTTACAACATTGTTGGCATGGGTTTAATACTTGAGATTGTGGCTTGTGGCATATGTGTTATACCAACCTCTGAAATGACCAGGACTGACCTTAGATTCAACTCCAGGCTTTACACTGTCCCACTTAACCTCTCCAAACACAGTTTATTTTTGGAAGAGGGGTGGTGACTTCCCCTTATAGAATATTGGCAGTCATAGTTGTAGATGTCTGTTCCTGCAGAACATGTACAGTGACTTAAACTGACATATCTTGGCAATGTCACAGATTAATGTTGTTAATATTTTTAAACTGTTTCTGATTGTGCCTGCTTCTGTCAGCAGTTGTCCATGAGCAGCCTGTTGCTATGTTTCCATAATTGTTTGTGAGGTATTCCAACATAGTCATATTCAAGCAAATCATTTTGCAGATCTTCACAGCAAGCAGATACCCCCTGTAGTATATACATAAGTATGCTTGGACTGAATCTCCTCATATATACCATCCTTGCTAAATGTCCTTTCCAGTGAGCATGTCAGTGATGTTTATAGCATAATCATTCATCTCCATTGACATGTCATGTTGTGTGACAGTCGCATATATACTATCATGCATGTTGATATAAATATACTCGCAAAGGGAGGTGTAAACAGCAGTACGTACTGTGCTATCTACATATAGGTTCATAGGTAGGTACTAGGCTATCAGCCCTGGGGCCTATATAAGCCTAGCCAAAAAAAGTTCCCTGGCTTTCGCCACCTAAGAAAGTTATTTTCCTGCACCCCTATCTAGCAGAGCCACAGAAGTGATCGCTGGGGTGAATTTCCTATAGGTTCATGTTATGCTATTGACTTGTCTTGGAAGTGCACATACATTGACATATCCTATCTTGTGTATATTGCCATATTTTACATGCCCTCTTCCTCTTTTTTCATTCCTATTATTCACATCTGTGGCCATTTTAATCAGCACACTTTCTCTGCCTATTGTATTTATATTGCATTGTATTTGCCCTTGCTGATCACCACAACACCCATTATTATGGGTCTATATTAGATCACCGAATGTTTAAAAAAGTGAACGGTGATTAATTGACCCTATATAAGTGAAAGCTTACAATGTCGAACCATCAGAACAGCGATTTTTTTTCCAAGGGAAAAAAATCGCTGTTCCAACAAAAAAAAATAAAAAACAAAACTCTTTAAACATTTCATTAAGTGGGGGCTTCATCCCCCACACACCCCCTACTTAAATATACCAACTCTCAGACCAGACTACAGTGCCGAAAATGGCAAAGTAACAAAGCGGCCAAGCGAATTCTTTCCCAGGGAAAGAATTTGCTTAAAAGCCGCTTCGATATTTTGCAGTTAGTGCTACTGCTCATTGGGCAAACACATAAACTCCATACCTACAGAGAGTTTATTGAATTCCTGGGATGGAGTATAATTGATGCATGCAGTGATATCTGTGGGTTATGCTGTGTGCTGCATGTTCTGCTATCACTGTTCATCTGACATTCTCTTGCATCCTAAAATATTTCACTATTTCATGAGTTCATAAGTTGCATCTGAATGAAAACATACCTTATTGTATTTTATATTATGTAATTTATTCTAAGATTAAAATCCCCAAAATGGCATAGAATAAAAAACACAAAGCCAAAAGAACAATTCTACAAGTACCAGCTCTTCAGAAAAACTCAAACACAGTCAAATTCTATTTAGCTCTTTTGTTCACCCCAGACACCAGATGTGGGAGATGCAAGCAATGTAGGTTCATCAGTAACATCTCCTGCACTTACATCCAAGCTCTTGACTTATCCATTTGGTGCCTTGAAAGATTTGACTGTAACTCATTCAGAGTGGTTTACACTGCCTGATGAGAAACATGACATTGCTTTTACGCAGGAAAAACTTTCAGAAAATTTGCCTGCAGAATTTATGAGCATAAGTTAGCAATCAAAAATAAAGATCAAAATAATGCATTAGCAAAACATTCATTAAATTGTTCTTTTAAGAAAGTCACTTTTAGTGTACTGGAAGCTGTTAGTTAGTAGGACATTTCAGGGAATTATAAGGTAAGGATTGAGTGACGAGAATCTTGCTGGCAGATCAGGTTAAGAGCTAACAAATACCCTGGACTCAATGCTCATATTAACATTAAATGTTTCTTGTCATCACAGAAGTTTTAAATAGTATCCATTCTGCCTTAAATCTGATGCAATGAATTTTGGTTCAGGCACTTTTTTAAGATAATATTACCTAGGGACAGACATTGATTGGTTGTTGCATACCACATGACTGTATTGGCACCATTTTTAAACAGTATGTTTAAATTGTTTGTTAGATTCTTATGAAGTTCTTGTGTTGATTATTAAAAAAAGAACAAAAGTGCTAAATAGAATTTAACTGCACTTGTGTCTTCTCTGAAGAGCTGGAACTTGTAGAATTGTTCTTTTATTATTTTATTCTAAGATTAGGTACTGCACATCAGATTATTTTATTTTGTCATACACAATAATTTGTGACTTCTGAGACAAAAGTGTTATCATTTATGCAGTGCTGAGGATGAAGTGGAAGCAGTGTTTGTTTACATTATGGAATACTCATTTTAATCTGTAAGTATTTCCATGAAAACTTGAGGATTACTACTTTTAAGTTATAGGTAATTGCCAGCTGCAGAAATGTTAATGCATAGAGCATGGGTGGTAATGACTGCAGTCTCATGTTATGTAATATAGACTTTTTTCTACAGTTTCCTGATATTTTAAGCAGTTTCCTTACAGGGATGAAATGCATAAAGTTATAAAGTGTCCTAGCCCCCCCTCTTTTATATTCATAACTTATTCCCTTTGAGTTAAACATTCATCTGTGTTTCTGAAGGTCAAATTGTAAGTAACAGAATTGTCACAGTTGACTCACAGTAGTTCAAGATCAAACAAGTCATAAACATCTCCTAAAGAAAGGCTAGGTGATAGTGCAAGTGATTTTGAAGAGGGGCTGTCATGAGAGCTGGATGGTGAGTTGGTCTGATGTCATGACCTACTTGATGCAAGTAATCTTGCAGACACTGATCTGACAGTGCTTCATGAACATGATCTGGGCCTCAAATGAGAGGTTCTGATAGGTGTAGATGAATGCTGACATGTCCTGCATGAAATTTGTCATGTTTGTTCTCATCTAACCAGTTACAGTACTTTCCTGAGAAGTGCATGTAGTCTCATGTGATCTGGCCCCACGTGTCTGACTAGTAACCTGCCCTCTTCTCCTTCCAGTATTGATTCCCACTTGCGTCTAGTAATTCCTAACTAGTGTGAAAATGGAGGCCATGGATGCTTGGTGTGCCACCATACTATTCATCAGTGTGATCATGGTATTATCCTTACTCTTGAAATCCTTATGCATACCCTGGAAGATTCAGACCATTTCTAGCTAACTGTCCGTGGCAGTGCTCTGAGCCCTAATGATGTCATGGCACATTTGCTGCTGGGAAGCCAATGCTTTTCATGTTTCCTGGAGCAGCTGTGACTAACAAATGTCTGCACCTGGCTCCCCTTTGTAAAGGTGTCACTGTAGATACTGTTGCCTATGAATGCCTGCCATCATCCTCAAGCTGTTTGGGTTTGTTAACACTGGTGTAGAGGTGCATGAGTGTGCCTTCTGCACAAGCATGAGTGTAATGTCAGCATGTGCTTGACTTTGTGATGCACTGCCACTTCCTGCAAAGTTACTAACATGTTGTAGGTCGTGAGATCCTGTCATTAAACTGAGGACTGTGTACCACTTTCATCAGGCTGCCTCATAAATACAACTTTGCTATCATCAGCAGCATCTTTAACAGTTTGATCTGCTGCTGATGTCCTTGAAATTTATTGGTATAGTGGAACTGTTTGTTTCTGCTGCTGACTCTATAAAAGGGTGCAGGGGACACTTACCATGCACACTGCCTTTATTGTCATTCTGTGCAGATGTGGAAGATTCTCCTAATAATAGTAATTGTCATATGTTTAATTTAATACATTCAATTAGGTATAATAAAATATCTTGCTATTTTTAAATAAAGCTACCTGAGGAGATGAGTGTTGCCACTGCAGATGATGGAAATGGCCAGTGGCCACACCACCTCTGATTATTAGTGTACCATCATCTTCTGTGTCATGGTCATTCCCATGAATGGAAAATAGGTATTTCTCATCTGACATTAATGAGATAATTGTTGGAAGCCCCCCTCCCCCAGTACTGGTACTTGCAATTGCATTCTGCCTTGCCTTACTTCTAGCATGTCCTACCATATCATTTACCCTTGTCTTGCACAGTGTTAATGTGCAGATGTTCTTCATGTTTCACTGTTGCAGTCATCACTTTTGGGTTATCTGCTTGCAGTAGCCCTCAGTCGGCCTGATTATCAAAGTCTTGGGTCCTGCATCTGTTGTTGTCTCATCTTCCATGAAGTCAGGTGGTCAGGGGTATAAAGCATGCAGCCGATGCCATTACATCAGTCTTTCTTGCCGTGCGGTGCCCGAAGCAGAAGCAGTTTGCACGTGCCGGTCGTCCGACTCCTGAAATTTTCGTTTTTGAGTTTCAGAACCAAAGTCTTCAACTGAAGCTAAGTACCCCATTGGGGAAACTTTTTCTTGCTCTTTACCGATGTCTGTAAAAGTTAATAATTGCATTTATTGTGGAAAGCAAATACCTCACAAAGATTTTCATTCGTACTGTATTCCTTGCCTAGGCCCTGACCACGGCGTACCTCGCTGTCAGTTTTGTGCCTTATCTAACCAATGAACTATCCATTGTCGGTATATTTACGCTTCTAAATATTTCGGTTCTCGGTTCAGTTATCCAGATATATCGTCAGTAAGCCATCTGACTACTGGCATTCCGAAAAAACGCAAAGATAAAGACAGAGACAGGCCGCCAAAGTCCAAAGCTGCTGACGATGCTTCTCCTAAGCCAGTCGCCAGTTTGCCGGTACTCAGTGAGGCCCTTTTGCAGCCCCTGATACCCACTACTTCTGATTCCTAGGCCTCTACTGAGACCCATTCGGAGTCCGGTATGCCACGAGATGCTTCAGCTGTGGAACCTGCGGATGTCTCTAACTTGGATGGGTCTGGAGCCGCTGTGCAGGCACCGGCCTCTGAGGGTGTATTCAGGCCTACAGACTTGCATATTAAACAGATGCCACCTTCTTCTTTAAGGCCTAAAGCTCGAACCATGCCTAGAAAACTGACGCCCAGGCTGCATGCTCAGGCCTCTATGCCTAAAAAAACAAATGATAAGAATGGATGAAGACCTTAAAACTTTAATCAGGGGAAGCCAACCATCCCCTTCTAAGAGACCTAGGACTGAATTTGCTTATAAATCTTCTGACCAGGATTCTGAAATTTCTGTTTCTTCTGATGACCTAGATTTACCCTTATCTGCTTATGAGGATTCTGATGCAGAGGACTCTATTCCCTCTGCATCCTCTCCAGAGGATTTCTCTTTTGGTGAAACCATGCATACTCTTAGGGAGCATTTCCACTGGGAAAGCCAGGATTACTCTGATTCAAAAAAGAGGCTTAGGGACTTCTTACTCCTGCCTCAACACAGGCCTTTAGCTATCCCTCCTGTACTAGACATTGTTGATGATGCCTTTTCGGAATCTAGTTTGGCCCTTGGTTCTTTGCCTCCTGCTCCCAGAAAACCTGATAGATATTACAGGGTTCCTGATTCTCACAAGTTCCTTTTTAAAAATCCTACTGCAGATCCTGAGACTATTTCACAGGGGCCCAAGGGCATTAAGGCTACTACTGCCAAAAATCCTACCCCTTCTGATAGAGACTCCAGAGCGCTGGATAGATGGGGTAAGAAGGTATACACTTCTGCAACCTTGGCCATTAGGGCCTTAAACTGTCAGTTTCATATGTTAAAGTACCAGAAACATATTATTGGATTGCTTAAACAGAAAATGATGTTGATTCCTGACTGTGCTGAAAATAAAGATTTATAGGATTTAATGCATTCTGCTGAACAGGTTGGTAAATATACTTTGCAATGTGGGTTTGATTCATTAGAGGCCTTTTGCAGGGCTGCTGTCACTGGGGTCTGTACTTAGAAGGCAAGCTTGGCTTAAGGAACAATCTTTGCCAGATCATGTTAAAGCTAAATTTTTGGATGCTCCCTTAAATCAGGACTGCCTGTTTGGCAACAAAGCAGAAGAAGTTCTAAAAAGATGGAGGAAAAAGCTAAATCTATGCAAACTGTTAAAGATTTCCTACAAGTTCAGCCTCCAAAATTTAGTAGGCATTGGCCCTCTAAGAACTGGTCCTTTTCTGCCTCTTCCAGGCCTTCTCAACCCAAACCCACAACTAGCAGAAGCCCCGGGTTTCAGTCCCGGGGTACGCACAAGACTAAGCAGTGGCGGGTTTCCGCTTCCAAACCAGGGAGCAGTAAGGTTCCACCCTATGGAAAGCTGTCTGAATGACTTGACTTTAAAACTTCCAAGCACTTCCCAACTGACTGCTCCTTTAGGGGGGAAAGATTGCTCTGCAGGCCAAAAACTGGGAACTCATTACCCAGGACAAATGGGTTTTAAATATAGTTTCCCAAGGATACAGATTTCACTTCCACACGTTACCAGCCCCAAACGGTTGGCCAGATCTACCCCAAAATCAATGGGCAGAGGCTCAAAAGCAAGTACTCTCTCTCAAGCATAAAGGCTATTCAAACTGTACCAGAAGAGGAAAAGGGGACAAGGTTTTTATTCAAGACTTTTCCTGGTACCTAGAAAAGACAGTTCATGGCATCCTATCCTGGACCTTTCTACCTTAAACACTTTTTTGGTGATTCCAAAATTCAAGATGCTAACTCTACACCAGCTACTTCCTATGCTAGGCAAAGATGTCTGGTTGGCAACACTGGATTTAAAGGAAGCCTACCTGCATATCCCAGATTCAGCATCCTCATCTTCAAACCCTCAACCTGGCAGCTTGGCTAATTACCTGAGCTCTCCATTACCAGCCCTCAGTAAACAAGTGCTGGATGTCATTCTAGAGGCAAGGAGGTATAGTACTAGAAAATCTTATGCTGAAAAAATGAAAAAGTTTCTGTTCCTGGAACCAAGCTCAGGGGATGGGCACAGCAGCGCCCAATTTACCTCAGATTCTTCAATACTTAACTGAGATGCTTCACAAGGGTCTTTCCTTTTCCTCCATCAAAATTCATGCCTTAGCCATTTCAGCTCATTACAACACAGTACCACCCCTCGTCTCTCATCCACTGCTCAAGCAGTTCATCAGAGGGGCCAAGAACCTAAGACCACCTAGGAGAGCCCCAACTCCAGCCTGGGATCTTAACTTTGTATTGGAAAAACTCACTCTGCCTCCTTTTGAGCCAGCTGCAAGTGCAGAGTTGAAATTCCTTTCTTGGAAAACAGTCTTCCTTTTAGCCATCACTTCAGCAAGAAGGATGTCTGAATTACAAGCCCTTATGGCAGTGGAGCCTTTCATCATCTTTCATGCGGACAGGGTTTCCCTCAGGACCAATCCCTCCTTCATACCCAAGGTAGTATCCAGTGTGGCTCTTAATCAGTCCATTCATTTGCCAACCTTCTTTTCTAATCCACAGAACAAAGGGGAACGGATACTGCACTCCTTAGATGTGCACAGGCAACTTAGATATTACTTAGACAGACCTAAACCTCTCAGGAAATCTGAGCAGCTGCTGGTGGCATTTGCTGCAGGGGCAGAGGGGAAGGCCATTTCAAAGCAAACCATTTCTAAATGGATAGGCCACTGCATTTATTTCTGCTATAAGCACCATGGAAAACCTATCCCACAGGGGAGAAGACCACATTCTACCAGGGCTGCATCTACTTCTACAGCCTTTCTCAGAGGTGTCCCTACCAGGGACATCCTAGAAGCTGCTACCTGGAGTTCTGTACATACTTTCACCAAGCATTACCATTTGCCAATTTTCTCTAAATCCAGGGCTGGTTTTGCTACTGCAGCCTTGGAGGGCCTTATAGCTGGTCCTAATGCTATTTAAATTCCTCCTCCCATCCTTAGCTTTAGGAATCTACCCAAAAGTGATGACTGCAACAGTGAAACACAAAGAACATAGTACAGTTGTGTACACTTACCATAAATGTAGATGTTTGAGTGTATTCTCACTGTTGCAGTCCTAGTTACCCTCCATCCAGCCCCCTTACTTCTTTTGGCTATACCTCTATTCCTTTTTACTATGCTTAAAAGCTTTTTGGTTTATTTGCTTTTTTTGTTGGAGGTATAATCTTGTATATACATATATTTAATTGCTTCCCATTGGGGGGGCACCTGACATCTGGGGCAAGAAAAACTGATGTAATGGCATTGGCTGCATGCTTTATACCCCTGATGACCTGATGTCATGGAAGATGAGACAGCAACCGACGCAAAACCCAAGACTTTGATAATCAGGCCGACTGAGGGCTACTGCAAGCAGATAACCCAAGAGTGATGACTGCAACAGTGAATACACTCAAACATCTACATTTATGGTAAGTGTACACAACTGTACTTTTTCTGCCATCACTGCATTAATGTCTAGGACAAGATGATTCCAGGCTTTTGCCCCCCCCCCCCCATTTACCAATCGGATGTTTCCCATATGTTGCAAGGGCTACCATGAGGACATGATTCTCCTCATGCTGAAGTTGTCCTTTCTCTGCTTTGTTTCCTTGTTTTGTATGACTACTGCACAGGAAGAAAAAGGCCACAGCCATACACAAAAAAACTTTTGATGTAGCCATCAAACCACACAATAATGTATGCCTGCCACCCTCATGTAAAAAAGTTAGGTAACACAAACTCCATAATTATGAACACATGAAAAATCTCAGTCTAGCTAAGTAAAGTTGTGCTGTACTAATAGTTGCAGTATCATAAATACAGAACAGTAAAGCAATAACTTTTGTAACACATTTATTCTCCCACTATCCTCAACCATTGTCAAGTATTCATAATACCATGATTTTTCTTTCAGCAGTGACACTCTGAAATCTCCAGGTAAACACAAACGTGATCTTCACCACTGCAGTACTTTACAGGTAAGTCCATGCATTTCTACCATGTATGCACAATCATTGAATGATACAAAAGTAAATGATTTTTCTCAGTCATCATTAATCATTCCCATTACTGCTGTAATGATATCCTGCTTACAAATTACAGCTGTACAATATTTATTAATAGCCTTGATAATATGTCCATGATATCAGTAAAATAAACATTTCTTAATAAACTGTAATATTTTTATTTACTCCACACATTAGAGTGCTCCTTAAATGAAGTTGTAAAACCCTGAACGCTGTTAAATACCATGACTACAAATGTGTTAATTGTAACTTTTTGTATAATGTATCTGTTATACCTATGTACCACTTGTATTGTAATTGTTTTATGCAACTTGGAGCTTTTCTCCCCGGGCCTCCACTGAAAATGGGTCATTTCGGCCCAGTGGACTTCCCCGGTAATCAAACTGGAAATAAATAAATAAAAATAAATTTGCCGCCTAACTTGAGTAATTGCAAGTTAATTGGCAGTATTCAACTTTTTCATGTAAATTCAGGTCCATTTACACATTTTATATGCAAATTAGGAAATTTTACATTTATCTGTATGAATCACAGTAATATGCAAATGTGTATGGCCACTTACACTCTCAATTGTGGCTACTCATGAACACAGCCTTGGGTTCATGTGAAGGCACTGCAGACAGTGCCAGAGTCTGTAGCAGTCCTCTGTGCTCCCTAGCATGCCACAGGAACACACAGATATGCTCAAATTTGAAGATATTCAGAAAAAACAAAATGGTGCCATATTCACTGCAGTTTGCACAACCATAGAGTTTAATCCCTGCCCATCTAACCTCATTTAGCACACCTTACCACCTCAAACCCCTCAATAGTTTATAAAATTGTTCATTGCGCACAAAGGTATATATATTTATGCGCCCCCCGAAAATATAAATATTCCTGTTGCTACAATGAAGGAATGAATAACATTCAAGTGTAATACTTCCAAAAAGACAAGGTGCAGCAAATGTGCAATTATAAGTAATAAAAAATAGAATTAATTATTGCATATTGCTTTTTATGCACCATGTAATTCAAATTGCAATGCATTCCTTTAAAAAAAAAAACATGTATGTGACAAAACATTTTTGGTTAAACCAAACTTGCCAATAACAGTACCTGCTCTAATGCCCTTGCTGATTAACTGGGTTTAGTTAAGGTACTGTCACTCCCTGGAGGGAGTGGGTCTAAATCTGTGAACCATAGCCCTGCTCATATGGAGGGAGTGGGTCTAAATCTGTGAACCATAGCCCTGCTCATATTTTCTTCATTCTGGTTCTGGTTCTTCTAATCATGGCAGCCTCTGTTAAGGCACAAGGCCACGCTGCAAGCAGGTCTGATAAGGAGACCAAAATCATGTTCTACCTTCAGAAAGAGTCATGTCTGGAAAGATGGAGGTGTGTACTCGAGAACCTGATTGGAAAAAATCAATATCTGTCAGGAGGTAGGTGAACACTTGTAATCACTGACAGGGGTCACCCACTCTGGCCAGTAATGTCATCAAAGATACAATGACAGGAAGAAGCATAGGCCAGACCAGCTGGCTGAGTTGGTAGACTAGGCAGAGGCAAGAATGCCAGAGTTCTATAATTAAATTATTTTTTTTTTGGGGGTGGGGGGCATATTAAATGTAGGTTTAAAATATAACAAGGTTACATAACTGAAGGTATAAGAACCTGATAAAACATATCTTTAATGTTATTACAGTAATGCAAAAGAAAGCATAGGTTCATAGGCTTATAGGTGTATACTAGGCTAATGACCACTAGGGTCCTTATAAGCCTAGCCATGCAACCCAAATGTGACCCACAAATTGAATTTATATAGTGGGTGATTTACTGATTGCTTCTGTCTATCAAAGACATAGGAGCCAGACCAGGGGTGAATTTCTGATTACCCATCCATCAGTCCAAGTTGCACTTGGAAAGGGATAGGGAGGAGCTCTGCTTCATATGGATTGGGAGCCTGTTCCTGAAAATGAGAATTCTCTGAGAAACATATCTGTCTTTCCAGCATGTCTTATTTATGTCACAAGCAAAATTGACGTCTTTTAAACTAGTAGTTCTGATGCTGTTTGTTTTGCGGATGTGCAAAAGGTTCATCCAAACACGGTCCAGGGATGACCTGTATGGCAGGCAAAGATCACATCTCAGAAATCTATATGTTGCACAGTAAAGAGACAGGGCTTTGAGGCAATCAGCACAGGACATTGTGTTTACTCGTATTCTTTTTGTAAGAAACATTTGAGTATGTTACATTTGCTGTATGTGTCTGGTCAGATATATACTGAAGGGGGCATTATACTCTATGATGGGACTGATGAGGTTTGAGTATAGAGATATGATGACCTCTATGGACCTAGATTCCATGCCCTCACTTACAAACTGAGCAATACAGAAGGATTTTCTTACTACCTTGGGCACATGCTGGTTGAAGGCTAGGTTACTGTCTACATGAGTTCCCAGATCCCTGACTAGTGAATTAATTTTTAAGGGTGTTTTATTGATGATGTAGTTATCCAGGGTGGCAGACTTCACAAAAGGTAGTGTAATACATTTCTTGGTACTGAGTTTTAAGCCATGGCTTTGGCACCAAGTGTTTGTATTAGACCTTCCTGAAGGATGTGCTCATCTTGGGGTGATTTATTTACTTTTTATTTATTTATAGATATTTGATTACCAGGAAAGTCTGACTGGGTAGAAGCCAATTTTCAGCTGAGGCCAGGGAGAAAAGCTCCAGATTATTTCAAAACATTTTTAAGAACAGTAATTTTACAATCTTCAAAAATAAAACAAAAACATTTGAAGTTTAAATAATTATAACAAATTAGTGATAATATAAAAACATTGGTTAAGAATTGATATAGTTATATGACAATCATTTAATATTTGTAGACATTTTAGACAGCTTGTAGAAAAATTAAAGGTAAGTTAGTCTAATACAAACAGAAAATGCAATATGAAGTGAGGGTAAAACAGGCTTGTGGTGTATTTAGAGAGAAAGTCAGGAAAGAAAATTTGATAGAATTAAGGAAGTAAGTGAAGAAGGGAGAGTAAGGAGGTGTAAAGAATGAAAAAGTACTTGTTCAGATTTAGGGATATAGGTTATCCTGGTTTTGAAAAAGAACAAAGACAGAATTTACCTAGGAAGTCTTTCAGAGTGGTTTTGAAAGATGGGAGGGATATAGTAAGGAGCTCCAGGTCTTGGCAACCTTGTGCGAGTACAAACAATGCCCAGCAGATTTGATAGGTTTGTAGGCAGACAGGAGTTTTTGGACAATGGATCGCAATGACCTAGTAGGAACATAGTTGTGTAGAATTTTTTTAGTGCTGGCAGGCAGATGGATGCTAGATAATTTTATAGGTGGTAAGAAACTGTGTATATGTTAGTTGATGAGGCAGTTCTAACCAATTTAGGCTTTTTAGTGCTACACAGTGGTGGGTTCTGAAAGGGTATTTACTGCAAATTTAGCAACGTCTTTATAGCATTGCTCAAGTTTTAATTTTTGTGAAGCCTGGAGGTTAATAAGGATGGGAGAGCAGTAATGAAGTGTGGTGAGGAGATAAGTAGTTTCAAGTGCAGTTTTAGTTGTGTTGATAAGGAAGATTTTGGCTCTGTAAGGCATCCCTAGTTTTTATGAGGTTTTCCTTCTGCAATTTTGTATATGCAGGTCGAATGTAAGTTTATCGCCCACTATCACCCCTAATAATTTGCTACGAGAAGTGATTTCAATGGTTGTATTATCAAGAGAGAGGACTTTAAATGTTGTTTATTTCATGAGAGGGATTTTGGGAAAAAGTAGTAGTTTGATCTTTCTTGGGTTGAGCATGAGTTGCGAGTTACAAAGCCATGTTTCAGTGTCTGTTAAAGCTTCCTGGTTTAATTTTTCTGGAGGTGCACCATGTTGTCAGATGTGCAAATGAGAGTGAAATCATCTGCATAGTGTATTAGGGTGGCCTGTTGTGTGATGTATAGAGGGTGTTGATGAAAATGTTAAAGAGGAGGAGACCAAGGATAGAGCCTTGTGGTACACCGGTGGTGATTGGGAGCTAAGGAGACAGCATGGAGTGCCATTTTACAGACCTATTGGACAGGTTGCTAGCTTTTGAACCACAGAAGGGTGGGCTGAGAGAGACCTAGTAAGGACATTTGAAGTAGAAGTTTGCTGTAACAAGCTGTATTGAAGGCGTTAGACAAGTCTAGAAATAAGAGGCTAGTTTGCTGTTATCTCCAGATTTATTGACGTATCTATATAAGTTAGAAGGGCAGTGCTAGTACTATGGGAAGGATGAAGCCATGTTGTGTAGGGGATAGGAGTTCTTCCTGCAGGAGATAGTCTAGCAATTGTTTTCAAATGCATTTTTCAAGTATTTTTGGGAGGGGAGATGATTGCTGTATGTCTAAAGTTATTTATGTCTGTTGAATTTCCTCCTTTGTGCAGAGGAATAATGTGTGACTTTTTCCAGAGAGAGGGAACATCGGATTCCTATATTAACCTATTTATAAGGATTGAGACAGGATAGACAATGCTACTGGCTGCTACTTTTAAGTACTCACTTGGAAGGTCATCGGGTGAGGAAGTGCATGGTTTAAGTTTGTTTAGGAGTAGTTTTATATAGGATGTGGGAACAAGTTTGAAAGTGAAAGGGGATGTGGTGATATTTCACCGTTGGCCAGGGTTGGGATTAGATGTTGAGGAATCCTTGGATATAGTTGTTTTACTATTTATAAGATAAGAATTTAACTGTATTACACTTTCAAGTGGTGAGTTATCGGGAGAGGGGTTTTGGTTGAATTTTTTGCCAGGATGTAAGATTTCTTTAAGGGGACGCCCACAATATTTAGTGCTGTGTTTAGTATTATTCTGGAAGTTATTATAGTATATTTTTTGTCTTCATTTATGTGCTTTTTAGTACGATTGCAAAGCATTCTGAAGTTTTCAAGATATTGAGGTGTTTTATATTTTTGCCATTCTTTCCATGTTTTTTCTCTATCCTGCATTAGCATTTTAATCTTTTTGGATAGCCACATTGCATTATTTGTTTTTAGTCTCTTCCTTCTAGGAGGTGCAAACTTATTTAGGATATTTAGAAAAGTTTTATTGAATTAATTTACAGTATCATCAAGGGGAGGAGTTTTAGGACTTTCCAGTTAATAGGTGATAGTGTAGTAATGAGCATTTCTGGGTTAATCTTGGAAAGGTTGCATGTTCTTTTATAAATATGCTATCTAACTGGATGTGTGAGATATCTGGTTGTATAGCTTGGGAGATGATCATTGTGAGAGTTTGACATTGTACCTGTGGTGGTATATTTATTAGGGTCTGATACTAGGATCCAGTTTAATATGGAATTTGATGTCTTACTATAATGCATGGGATTATTAATTACTTGTGTGAAACCATATAAGTTCATGCTATATGTAGAGGAGTTAGAGTTCATGTCCAACCAACTGACACTCACATCATCAAGAAGTATTTTTTCTTCTGGAAATGTTACAGATATCCAGTGTCGGATATCTAGCTGTATTGTCACCAGAAGGTATGTAAAGGACAGTAATACATATTTGTTTATAATTGTTTATTTTGAGGAAAGCAATAAGAAACTCTGGATTCAATCACTTCTCCCAGTTTTCAACCATCTGCGAACTTGGTCAGCCTAAGGCTTTTGACATTAGCTTTGACATCGATGGGGGGGACTCCACCAGTGACCAGCCTCTTTGTGGAGGTGGTCTCACTGATGCTAATCTCTTGGGTCCTGTCTGTGAGCCAGCTAGCTATTCAGTGTGTTATCAAGGGGTTTATACCTAGTTCCATAAGTTTGTTGACAATGCCCAAGTAGGATGTAGTATCAAATGCTTTAGCCAGATCTATGTAGACAGTAAACACTGTTTTCCCCTCATCCATTGCTTTAGTGACTTTTCAAACAAGTTCACCAGATTTACTAAGCATGACCTTCACTTGACAAAGCCAAACTGGAATGGATCCATTGTCTGGAAGTCTACAACATCCTTGTTGATAATTTCCATGACAATTCTATCCATAGCTTTGCAAATAAAGCAAGTCAGACTAGTGGGTCTATAGTTTCCAGTTTCTGTTGAATGTCCTCCTTTATGCGGGGGGGGGGGTGATCATTGCAGCCCTCCATTCATGTGGCACAAAGCCTGTTTTAAGACTATAGTTAAATAATGACTCCTGGCATCCTGATAAGTCATATGTTAGACTATTCAGGAGTGATTCCAGGATGTTATCAGGGCCCATTGAAGCCATGTTCTTGGCTTTAGTGAGTGTAGAAAATATATGCTCCCTAGTTATAGCTGGAGGGGTTATGTTTGAGGGTATTTTTGAAGGGATGGTTGAAGGTGAGAGGGGGGTAAAGATGGAAAATAATTTTTCCACTAACAGGTTTGCTATATTACCGGGCTCACTGAATGTGGCACAATTAACTACCAATTCATTACATTGTTGTGTGCTGCCCTCGAGGTTTCTGACATAGCTATAAAAGGCCTTATGGTTATCTTTCAACTGGGAGGCTATCTTAACCTCCAAGCTGGCTTTGCTTGACCTAATTAGCCTTCTTAGTTGCCTATTTACTTTGATGAAAGAGTTTCTATCTTTATAGAAATTGCCCTTTTTGATTTTTGCCATATTTTTCACTTTATTGTATATCCTGTTTAATTTGGGATTCCTCCAGGGTGGTTTGTTTCTAGGGCATACATTTGATAGGTACAGCAGCCTCTATTCAGTCATTGAAATGGTTGTACAGAGTTTCTGTGAGTAACTCTGCTGTGTTCTCTGGGTTTGGAGGGCCATTGAATTTTGGCAAACCATCACTAAATAAAAGGTAGTTTGCCTTGGAATAGTTCATAACTGTTACTGGTTTTAATGGGATTATAGAGCTGATTTTGATTTCAAAGGATGCAGCTTTATGGTTGGACCTTACCAGGAAGGATGAGGCATTGGGAGAGCTGCAGTTTTCTCCCATCTTTGAAGCATGAGGTCTAGTATGTTGGAACCTCTAATGGGTGTATTCACTATTTGGTCAAAGGTGTTTGCACTTATGAGGTCCAGGAATCTCTGTGCTTGTAGATTTGAGGTTGTTTAGCATTCCCAGCCTATAAAGGTGTAATTAAAGTCATTCATGAGTAGGGTGTTAGGTTGGATGGTAAGTGTCTCCAATAGGTCCAAGTATGCATTATGAGCTTCTTTGGACATGGAGGGGTGACCTATAGCTGGCTAGGTTATGATATGGGATTTTGTCTATGGTGATCTGTGCATGGAGGAACTCCAACATGTCATCCTGTTTGATCACCCTACATATATGCTTGTTATTGATGTATATTGAGACACCTCCTCCTTTAGGCGTTGTCTGTGCAGCTACTGGTCTAAAAGTGTGCAAGGTCTGAAACCTTGCACTGCTGGGGTACTCTCTGCAAGTTTAAGACATGTCACGTAACTGTACAGATGTCTATATTCTCAAGTGTTAGGAGGGCTTGGAGAGAGTAAAGTTTTTTGTTTAGTCTCCTGGCATTGAGCAGTAACACCTTGAGGTTCATTTGGGTTGATTTTGCTATGTTGGTAGGTTGGTCAATTTGGCATTGCCTAAAAATGCACTATGGGTGTGGATAAAGTTTTAGCTAGTATTTGAAAGCCTAGATGGGAGAGGTGCAGACCATCCTTGACAAAGCAACATGGTCTGTTCACTATGTCCTCTCAAGCTGACAAATATTGGATCCCCTTAGAATGATACCAGAAAGACAACCACTTGTTGAAATCAGTCATTTTTTTGCTCATATTGTGGCATCATCCTCAGTGATGGTAATATGCTGCTCAATGCTAGGCTCATACCAGCCTGAGACACACAGTCTGAAAGTACCATAATGTCTTCATATACTCTAAAGATGTACATCTCAGGTCATTTTCACCTACATGGACTATGTTGGAATCACATGACTTGAGTGCATGCATGATTTGGTGGATTCTAGCTCCACATAAGCAACTAACTGTTATCTTTTCTTTGTTCAGCCTTGTTAGAGGGGCGTAAATATATTTTACAATGCAGGGGCTTCACCAAGAGTTACAGTATGTGTGGTACTAGGTGGTGTTTTTTTCTGAGTGTCTGTGGGCTTTCTGAGGCATAGCTTTGACAACTGGTGATCTAGGCAATCGTTGTTTAGGAAGTTTGCTTTTAAGTGCCTCAGCATAGGTTAGTCTGTGTGTGTATGTTGTCTACTGTGTGAGGTGGGTGCTGTGTGCATGATTTTTGACAACCTGATGTGCACATGTTTGAGAGAGTTTAACCTCCAGTGTCATTGTTTAAGTACACTTCTTGCATACCTTGCTTCTTTAAGGATTAAGTGGTTATCAGTAAACAAGAGACAACTGCTACATTGTTTCAAGATGTTCATATCCACCAAGCTGGCTACAGAGAAGCTAGGAAATTGCATATCCATACTGTCCAGTCCTTTGATTTGTGAGCTACAAGGGGGTGGTGTATTGAGGTTAGAAGGCTATTAAAGGTGCTTTATCAGAGTAAATTATGCTAAACATAACTAAATTTGAATACATTTAATATGTTTACAGAATACTGAATTCAACTAAATCTGTAGGTATTGCCACTTGTCCAACTAGCTGGACTAAACTTGCTTGTGCAGAAGGTATTTGCACTATATTGCTGCTTTACAGGGTACACTTTTATGAGGTCTTCTTTCAAGGTGTTTGCCACTGTACAGGGTACTGCTAACGCATGCAAACATGCAAAATGTATAGTAACACAGAAAAAAAGCAGGAAACTAATGAGCCCTCTGGCCAGTACAGTAACTACACTATGAGTCCTTCATGTATTTCCCAACTTAGATAGACCAGGCAAACACCTCCTGCCACAAGATGCATAAACCCTATCCTCCTAATGTAAAAACACAGTTGAAGAGACCCACAAGAGCAATGCTACCACAAACCACTTAACAACTAGCTGAAAGTTCCTGGCTGAAGACAATTTCAAGACAGTCTTACAGTGGTAACAGTGAAAGCAAGAGCATTTTTCCTTAAAGATCAGTGAAACACACACATAAATGCAGGAAACAGTAGCGATCACTCAAAATAACGTGTGTGATTTAGCAATAAGATACACTTAACTTTGCCTGGATGGCACTGGATACAAGTAAAACACTTCTTAAATGCAGGCTAGGACTCCAAGCTTTGCTGAGCTCCTGGAAAATGAGCAGCAGACAATATGTAGTAAAGGAGGTTTACTCAAAGAGCAGTAGTGGTTTGCTGGGCAGGTACTCAGCATCATGGATCAATGGAAAACGATAGGTGAGAAGAGTGCATAAGTAGTTTATACAACAGTCAATAGCAATGAAAGAGGGGAAGGAGGGACTTTGGAAATCAGATTATCAAAAGGAGTGGAAGCCAGAGACACAGCCTTATTATTCCACAACAACAGCAGTAAGGATGGGAAGGTTGTGGAAAAACAAGCAGGCTACCTAGAAAGGTGTACAATCAAATATAGACAATATTGGAGCTCTTTCAGAAACTTTATATTAATGTATTAGTGTGCAATGGGGCAAACACAGAATGCAACTTTAAGCAGGTAAAAGGTAAGCAGAATATAAAAGTACTGAAGCACAAACTGGGGCAGTGGCAACTCTGTCACTATTGACCTCCTGCAACTGTTTAAGGCACCAGACTGTACAGAAATTTACCATTAACACGGTTTATGGAAAAATGCAATAATAAGTAACCAAGACTCAAAGTCTCACAGGAGTATACAGTTCTGTCACAACTGTAAATTAAACTACAAGACTGTGGGCTAGCAGGGTATAAGGTACAAACAGATAGCTTTTGCAATTAATTCTACTTGTGGAAATTGAAGTGCAGAATAACACAGATACACAATCTTCCCACAACTGCTAACAGAAATACAAAACTAAGGTCACAGAACAAACTTAAAAATACAAACAGAGGGAAAAGAGCAGTACAAAGTAATGTTACCACACAGGTCACTAAGTCCAACTCAAATGTTTAAGCACGAGTCCACAAGTGCAGCAAGACTCACAACTACAATGCTAGCATAAACCACTTAAACAACTAGCTGGAAATCCCTTGCTGAAAGCAATTTCAAGAAAATGTTACAGCAGTAACAGTGAAATACAAACATAAAAGCAGCAAACAGTAGTGCTCACTCAAAATAACAAGTGCAATTTAACTTAACTTTGCCTGGGTGGCACTGAATGCCAGTCAAACACTTCTTGAATGCAGACTAGGACTTCAGTCTTTGCTGAGCTCCTGGAAAGTGAGCTGGAGCCAATGCGTAGTAAGGAGGTTTCCTCAAGAGCTAGTTACTCACAGTCCACACTTCCTGGAGTCTTGGATAAGACACTAGGTGGGGGTAGCTCTGTGCTGGAAATAGGAGGCTAGCTAGAGGGCCATCCAATGAAATAAAGGCAGTATTAGAGCTCTTTAAGAAACTTTAGCTTAATGTGTTAGTAAAGATGGGGCAGACACAGAATGCAACTTTTAGCAAGTAAAAGATAAATAGAATATAAAAGCAATGAAGCAGAAACTGGGGCAGATTACTCCACTAGGAGTCACTATTGACCTTCTACTACAGTTTAAGGCACCAGACTGTGTAGATTTACCAGGAACACTGTTTATGGAAAAATGCAATAATAAATGACTCATCATCATCATCATCATCTTCTTTCGGCAGTTCCCGTTAGGGGTCGTCACAGCGGATCATCTGTTTCCATTTCTTCCCATCCTCTGCATCTTGCTCTGTCACACCAACCACCTGCATGTCCTCTCTCACCACATCCATAAACCTTATTTTAGGCCTTCCTCTTTTCCTGTTACCTGGTAGCTTCATCCTTAGCATCTTTTTCCCAATATACTCGGCATCCCTCCTCAGCACATATCCAAACCAACATAATCTTGCCTCTCTGGCTTTGTCTCTAAACCTTCCAACCTGGGCTGACCCTCTAATATACTTATTCCTAATCCTGTCCACCCTCGTCACACCCAGTGCAAATCTTAACATCTTTAACTCTGCCACATCCAGCTCTAACTCCTGCCTTTTTGTCAATGCCACTGTCTCCAACCCATATAACATAGCTGGCCTCACTACCCTCTTGTAGACCTTCCCTTTCACTCTTATTGGTACTCGTCTGTCATAAATCACTCCTGACACTCTTCTCCACCCACTCCATCCTGCCTGTACTCTCTTCTTCACCTCTCTTCTACACTCACCATTACTCTGAACTATTGATCCCAAGTATTTAAACTCATCCACCTTTGCCACCTCTACTCCTTGCATCCTCACCATTCCCCTATCCTCCCTCTCATTCACACACATATATTTTGTCTTAGTCCTGCTGACTTTCATTCCTCTTCTCTCTAGAGCATATCTCCATCTCTCCAGGGTCTCCTCCACCTGTTCCCTACTCTCACTACACATCACAATGTCATCTGCAAACATCATAGTCCACTGGGACTCCTGTCTGATCTCGTCTGTCAACCTGTCCATCACCATTGCAAATAAGAAAGGGCTCAGAGCTGATCCTTGATGTAATCCCACCTCCACCTTAAACGCATCCTTCACTCCAACTGCAGACCTCATCGCTGTCACACTACCCTCGTACATATCCTGTACCACTCTTACATACTTCTCTGACACTCCCGACTTCCTCATACAATACCACAACTCCTCTCTAGGCACCCTGTCATATGCTTTCTCTAAGTCTACAAAAACCCAATGCAACTCCTTCTGACCTTCTCTGTACTTCTCCATCAACACTCTCAGAGCAATCATCACATCTGTAGTGCTCTTTCCTGGCATGAAACCATACTGCTGATCACTAATCATTACGTCCCTTCCTAACCTAGCTTCCACTACTCTTTCCCATAACTTCACGATGTGACTGATCAATTTAATCCCTCTGTAGTTACTACAGTTCTGCACATCACCCTTATTCTTAAAAATCGGTACCAAAACACTTTTTCTCCATTCCTCAGGCATCCTCTCACTTTCCAAGATTTCATTAAATAATCTGGTTAGAAACTCCACTGCCATTTCACCTAAACACATCCATGCTTCCAAAGGTATGTCATCTGGACCAACAGCTTTTCCATTCTTCATCCTCTTCATAGCTATCCTTACTTCCTCCTTGCTAATTCATTGCACTTCATGATTCACTATCCCCACATCATCCAACCTTCTCTTCCTCTCATTCTCTTCATTCATCAACCCCTCAAAGTACTCTTTCCATCTGCTCAACACACTCTCCTCGCTTGTGAGTATGTTTCCCTCATTATCCTTTATCACCTTTACCTGCTGCACATCTTTCCTAGCTCAGTCTCTCTGTCTAGCCAGTCAGTACAGGTCCTTTTCTCCCTCCTTAGTGTCCAACCTTTCATACAACTCTTCATATGCCTTATCCTTAGCCTTCACCACCTCTCTCTTTGACATGCTCCTCATCTCCTTATACTCATGTCTACTTTCTTCATCTCTCTGACAATCCCACTTCTTCTTTGCCAACCTCTTCCTCTGTATACTCTCCTGTACTTCCTCATTTCACCACCACGTCTCCTTGTCATACTTCCTCTGTCCAGATGTCATACCAAGCACCTTTCTAGCCTTCTCTCTTACTAGCTGTGCTGTAGTTATGACTAAGACTCAAAATCTCACAGGAGTACACACTTCTGCCGCAACTGTGAATTAAACTAGAAGACTATAGGCCAGCATGTTTTAAATTACAAACAGCTTTTACGAGTAATTTTCCTTGTGGAAGTAGAAGTGCAGAATAAAGCAGAAGCACAATCTTCCCACAACTGCTATTAAAAATACAAGACTAAGGTCCCAGAACAAACTTAAAAATGCAAATAGAACAGAAAAGCACAAATATTATTACTACACAGGTCACTTAGTACAACTCAAATATTTAAGCAGAACTGAAATAATTAAAAAGATTTAATTCTCTTTTTTTTTACTTTTTTTTGGAAAGCTAGTTACTCACAGTTCCATTCCTCTCCAAGTCTTGGAAAACTTATCTGCACAGACAGTTGTATATGAATACACATGGAATGTTTAAGTGATAACATAATTGTTTATATAAATACAAATGTAAAATATGTATACTTAAAATAATAATCTGCATATGTATGTCTGAAAAACACAGTTATACATCTTCAAGAGTACATTTACAACTGCTTGTTGATGTATTTACACAGCAAGAAAAAGTGTTTGCACTTCCATATGTCCTTGTGCTGTCTACTGCATTGCCTTATGTAGTAGTTAAGTTACATGCAGAGAGTTTGTGAAGGACAGAAAATCTTCATTAGTATATAGTTGTATCATAAAATTATTTCTTTTCAGAATTGTAAGTACATGTACAAGATGACTTAAGTCAGTCAGACACCACACTCTAGTTACAATGGCAGTTGTGGGAAGGGGAGTGCTGCTGCAGTGTAAAATGACTGTCTAGCACATAGATTAGAGAAAAAATAACAAATATTATTAACTCTGTATTATTTCTGTATACATTTTTACATTATCACCTTATATGCTTAGAGGTGTTAAGGAAGAAAGCTATCAAGCACACCCTTTAGAACAGGGTAGGAAATGAAAGCTTCCATGATTTGCTGCATTGATCTGTGTATCTGCACATTCTGGCTACAAAAAAAATAAAAAAAATAAAAAATAAATTCAGAGACTGTTACATGCAAAGAATAATAGTTTTAAAAAATTCTACCAAAACTGTACTTATGTTTATAAGTGACAGTACAGGGAAGATTAGCAAAGTATGAGAATTCTGATACTTATGTATATCTGAACAAATACATGGTAAGTAAATACTGCAATGAATGCAATGGTTTAGAAATAATAATTGTATACTTATATTTTAATGGAAAAAGTAAAATATAGGTAAACAAGAATTGTCTTATGTCTTCTTTGCAGCTGAAGTAGATAATCTCCTGTAACAGGAGACAACAAGAGAGGTGTTTAGAAAGACTAGTTGCGTCCACTGGTAAGCCCGAATAAATAGTATTGTGTTCATAGGTTAGTACTAGGCTAGCTGCCCTTCTGGGGCCATTTTAAGCCTAGTTAATTTCCCCTCAAAATGTGAAAAATCCCAGAGAAGCCTGAGCAGAGTCTACAATAAAATATAGCCAAATCCAAATCCCAAATCACGGAGGCAAGCACACAACTAAAATCCACTGATGAGTTTATTGTGTAAGCGCTTTCGTAATAAAATATTACTTCTTCAGACACACAGTTGAAACATCAGAAACAGTCCATTAAGATTATCTCATCTAACTAACCATGGTGATGATTTTCTTGTAGGCCTGACATATTTAAAAAAAGAGTTTGAAGGGAGAGGATGTAACGAGAAGGAAACTGATTTAGCATATGAGCAGGTGAAGGCAGAGAGGCATGGAAAAGGGAAGCCTTATTACTCAGACCCTGCCGGAAATAAAGATGGACAACAAGAGAAGGACGCAAGGATACCTGTAATAATTTATTACACACAGGATGTAATTTACTGTACTTTACTGCACTTTAGTACATAGGCACAGAATTGTTTTTGAACTACTACACGGTTATTTAATAGTATCTGCTCATATTTATTGATTTTTATTTGATAGTATGGTCTGTATCTTTAAATGTTTTGGAGGGAAACTAGCTCAATTAATGAATCTAAATGGTATAAAAATGAACTGTTTTTTTATGTTTCAACTGTGTGTCTGAGGAAGTAATATTTTATTACGAAAGCGCTTATACAATAAACTCATCAGTGGATTTTATTTTTTGCAATTTCCCCTCAAAGATGAGACTCAAACCCTAATTTTGTGTCTTTGACACCTTAACCATTATGCCAACCCCAACCTCAGAAGCTTCCTTCTCTTTGCTTAGAAGAAGATGGTTTTGATGCATCAACCAGCACACTTCCACTGTGCTACTCTCTTGGACCTTTTAATTGATTTCATTAATACATAAAACTGGAAAAAATTAGTTAAGAATAATTCATATAGAATTGTAACTGAAGCATTAGAGTACATTCGGTACATTACTGCAAGAAAAAGTTATATATGTCAGTATATAAGGACAGTATTTCTGTCTTTAAGTGATTTTATAAGATGTAAGTATTTATAAAGGGTGTTCTTACTGCAATATTGCAAACATGTATATCAGGCACAGATATGTTTATTATGATTATGTAGTACATTGCAGCATACAAATCCCACCATTACATGATAGCACTGTCCTGCCAAGTAAGCATAAGCAGTTCCCACACAATTTCACATACAAGTTTGCATAGCCACTTTCCGCACGGTTTCAAACAAAAGTCTGCATAACCACTTCTGCACTGTCTCAAACAAAAGTCTGCATAACCACTTTCCCCACAATTTCAAACAGAAGTCTGCATAACCACTTCCCATATAGTTTCAAACCAAAGTCTGCATTAGCACTTCCCATATGTTCTGTTTTACTTCAATAAAGATTTATAAAAATAAAACTGTTTTTAAATAAGAAATTGATATGTGAATTTGAGTGTAGTTTCTCTTTTATCCTCTCCTCTTTTTTCTTTGTTTTTGTTATTTGAATTAAACATTCTGTTGTCTTTTATTATTTTATTTCTCTCCAGTCTATGTTCATTTTTTACAGGTTCAAAATTCCTTGGTGTAATCCAGGCACGTACCTCCCAGGTTAGGGAGTGCTCATTCTCTGCCCATAAAGGGACATCCTTGCAGGGTTGGGTGGTGGCCCCAGTCCTGCAGGCACCCTGGCATGTGGCAGCCTGGCAAGCCTCACTGAACTGAGGCTTCGGGACTTGGTTGAAGATGTGCTGGAAGAGGTAAATAATTGGTGGATTTTTTCAGCTGAGGCTTCACTTCAGCTTGTTGAAGACATGCTGTCCTAGCTGGTACTGACCACTGCAGCACCACTGGCCTCTACCTCCTCAACATCAGTGTCCTTCACTGCCCCACCATCTGGCAGTGGAAATGTTTGAGGGACTGTGGGTGGGACTCGTGTAGGCACTTCAGTCCTTCTTCCTTTATCCTTTCACCTACACCCTTTTACCTATTTCCCACCCAAACTACCATTTTATATTTAAAAAAAAATTAAAAAAAAATAGGGACGGGGTCTATCACCTGCCAAAAACATTCTACTCTAACCTTCTCCACCACAACCATCTTGATTTTTTCTTTGTGTGTTCTCCAGTATAGTCAGTTCTGTAACTCTAACTTTAGCAATAATGAAATAGCATTTTATCTTCTCCAGGAGTGAACCAGCAGAACATCTGTACAGGTTTTTGTACTGAACAGGAAAGGGCAAATTTCCTTAACATGACCTGAAACTCCTAGCAGCATTTTGTAGATAACTAAACTAAATCTTGGAAGTATTACATTTATCCATGACTAAACTGTGCTTGCTGCTCTAATTGCTAGCATGGTGAATGCATCTAAAATCTAAACAGCTGTCATATTGCTTTTCTCAACAGAATGTTGCCAAATATACTGTCAGACGCATGATTTAAACTATGTATAACACGGTTACTTCTTTATCTGGAGGCTAAAATCAGTTTGAATTAATTTTTCTTCTGATTTGAATAAGAAAGTCTTTGGCCTGATTTTGTTATGAGCTATTTAAGAATGCCTGCTTCAAAGTGTTCATAAGTGAGTGAAGACATTTCCATGATTGTGCCTGAGAAAGCAAGGTATTCTCATCAGGCTCTTCTCTTCCTTTTTAACAGCTGGAAGAGAACCACTCTCTGCTAGGAATAACAAGAAATGATCAGTATGCATGTAATGAGATAGTGTAACGTACAGGATTCTAATTTCTAACTGGTAGTGTCCACTGCAATCCAGAGTGACAGCACTGCTGTCTAATAAAACAGTAAAGGCATACTCTTTGAAAATAAAGTTTGTTCTGTGAGTGACTTCTGGGACTTTCTAGGCCCAGCCAGGTAGGCAGCCTGTGTCTGAGTTATGGCAGTCTTGGCACCTATAAAAAGCAGTCAATATGTCTCCTCATGACTTAGTCAAATATCGACTTTCTTTAAAGCATTGGATAATACAGGTGATAGTAACACTTCAGTTTGTTCAGCTTTACAAAATTATATGGTCTCACTGTTAAATAGCAGCTGTTTCTGGCTTTGCATGCTGTAGTAGAGTGTTTACACATACATGAAAAGAACGACACATATGATATACCTGCAGAGTTAAATGCCATCATAGTCAACATTTATAAGAATGCTTATTACACAACATATTATCTAACAAGATATATCCTAGTTAGCTGCCCTAAATTTGCCATTAATAAAAGAGTTGTTGCTCACATGAATTAATGTTGCAATATAATTTCACATTTAATAGATGCTGACTGAATACAGAAGGCTAACGGCCTTTAGGTTTAAGCATGTAACATTTACCCAGCATGCACCTGTACTTGTTATTAGCCTAACAGGAAAGCCTAAACAGTGCTTCTAACCCCTGTTTTTCATATCCTTGTTAGTTTATCAATTCTGGCTGTAATTTTGATATGTTGGAGTGATGAATTCATTCTGATGTATCCCATGTTGCTAAGAAAATTATAAGAATCACATGGTAATCCCACAGTACTCTATAGATCTCTGACGGCTAGAGTGGAGATTGGAAGGGATCCAGAAGGATTCAGGTAATTCTAAACAATTTGGGATTACGTCTGTCCCAGGAGTGACCATGCAAAGAATTCCACAGTGTAGGATGGTGCAGTTATTGAAAGCAGATTATCATGCAGATAGGCTTATAGATTCATAGGTGTATCCCAGGCTAATGACCACAAGAGCCCTTACAAGCCTAGCCAAGCTTCCCAAATGTATTCAGCAGGTTTTTTAGTGTCCTAGAAGCAGGAGTGTCCAACCCGCGGCCCGTGGGCCGCATGCGGCCCTTAGAGCTCTTCCATGCGGCCCGCGACCCTTAAATTGAAATTTAATTGAAATTTAAGTTTTTTTCCGTGTGTTTACACGTCCGCGTACTTCAGCTGTTCTGCGCATGCGCCAACTTACTTTTTTCACGTTTTTTTCATGCCAGCGTCTTTCCGCTGGTATGCACATGCGCCAAAACACCGTTTCGGTCGTTTTTTTATATTTGCGGTAAAGCTGAAGGAAGGAGCGAGATCGTGGCAAAGAGAGAGAGGATTTATTTTATTTCACAGACTACACTACAACATCTCCAGCAGTAAAAGGTAAGCTAAGTAATTTTCTTCTTGGTTAAAGGATGCAGTTTCACGTTCTACTCTGCAATTTGAGTTAGTCTGATAATGACACTTCAGACAAAGTCTACAGGAGTGAACAATTCTGTAGTAGAGCCTACGGTAAATTCTGCATTGAATATGACAATTTTCTGACACTTGTATTTTCTTCACTCACGCTTTTAAATAAAAACGAATGAATGCAGACCCACATTCCAGTTTGCTTGGGAGAAGCAAGAAAACGTGTTGATCATACAACATAAAGGTGCAGGAACTCAAAATATTTAATCAAGTGGAGAAGAAGGTTAACAGGCCCGTTAACTATAAACATTTCACGGTAAAACTCAGCATAATTGAATCATACTTCTCAACCGCTTAACATAAGAATTCCGGGGAAAGCCATAAAAAATAATGGCTGGTGGGGAGGAGACAAAGGTCCAAAATCAGGGATACATGTTAATAATTGTTCTTAAAAAATTAAATTTGCTAGAATAGCAGGCTTTTTCATTATTATTATTCATTTTATTTTGGAAGGATAAAGACAATTATGTACATTTTGCCAAGTCTGTCCTTGGGCGTGCGTTTGTTTCTGCGCGTGTAGCCTCACAGTAATATAATCATCCTCTGGGGTCGCACCATTTCTAGGCAGGGAAGCCAGGTCAAGGGAGCACTAATCTACAAAACTACACATCTCAGAAGTCATTGAGATTAAAGTCCCTTACACAGAGTTTTCACAACCTTTCTGCAGTGATCGTGACTCTTCTTACGTGTCATATTTACTAAGCCTAGGTGTTAGGATTGTAGGCAGATATTTGTGTTATGTAGGGCTTCAGTACGGTATTCCCACACTGCGGGATGAGCTAATAGTGCAGCTGGAGGATGGTAGTAAGACAGAGAATGTGCACCATATAGTTATAATGCAAGGAATGTTTTTTTTTTTTTAATTAATTTACCCTGGTCAAAATTGTAAACATGTTTTTTTCTTATAAACATATTTGGGTCACGGAAACTGTGAAACACAGAAATCTTGTTAAAGTCCGTTAAGGTGTATTGCGTTAGAAAAGTGAAACGAGGTTTGCATATGCATACGATGTTCCCGTGTTAATACAGTATATTTATTTATTTTGTGTTTCATATGTACGATTTTATTTTGGCTTGTTTATCAAGAGAAAAGTTTATTTTTCTTACCATATCTTGCAGAACACGAACATTTGCTGTTGCCATTTCTAATACTTAACCATTAAGTTTCTGATCTACGGAATACTTGAAAAGTTGGGTACGTCAAAAATTGTATAATTTCTGATATGATAGGTGACTAGGCTTTGAGAGTGGTGGGATAACGCTGCTGTGAATGGGGGGTACTTTGTCTCCTGCATGTATGTTGTGTGATTGCATAAAGTTACAGTCTGTGATTGTTGTTAGCACGTAGAGTGGATGTGGAAATAAGCAGGTATCAAATATGTTGTGATTAACTTAGTGAAGCGGTATTTTAGTATTTGCCATGCTTTTGTTTTGTTTTGTTTTGCGTTATCTCTGATAAATGTAATGTATCTGGCAGCTTGAAGAGTGTGGCGTCTGTTTATTTCGGTGCAGTTTTTTTTTTTTTGGGAATATGTTGAAACGTTTGTTTTATGTGATGGATAAGTAGTCACAAAAACCGTGGTACAACCTGTGGTACATTGGGAATGTCCATTGCTTTCTTGTCCAGGACCACAGGTATCTGTATTGGGTGCTGTATTCCACCATAAGCAAGTGCATTCTTTTAATGCAGCTAAGAAAAAAAGGCGTGTGATCACTTTTTTTTTATAACAGTATTATTGCATTAAGGACCGGAGTGCATTTGTGTTGGTGTGGGCAAGGTGTGCTTCCATATGTATGCCAGACTACTGAAGGCTGGTTGATTTATTGGCTTTTGCCCTTCTCTATAGTTTCTGCTTTTGGGAACTGTTGGAAGTGCAAGTCCCCTTACCCCTACACTTGAGAAAAGATGGTTGGTATTTAATTTTCCTGTGCCAGGTTTGTTTTTCATTCAAACCACTAACAACCTTTGGTTTGCAGCTGTCTTTGAAGGGAGTTCTGTGAATGTGCCATCTGGGTACATCACATGAGAGCAGACTGGATGAGGTGCATTGCAGAGCAGTCGAGACGTTCAGCAATTTTTGGGATAAGACATATGAATGCGAATGTGTCTCACTTTAAAATACAAGCAATGCACAGTCTGTGTCACAGCTCTGTGCGATCCTTATTACAGTTTTTAAATAATGATTTTATAGCTGTCTTGTTGAATTAGATGTATATGATGGGTAGAATAACTTACTACACAGTCATGTTTAGGCTATCTGCCCTAGGGCATTTATAAGCCTAGCCAGAATGTGTTTGGCTTTCACCACCCATTTTAAATTTATTTTGCTATGCCCTTTTTCGAGGTTAGTATACTGTGCCTCTGTCTAACAGTGACACAGAAATGATACCCGGGGTAAACCTACGATCGCCCATCCACTCATCAAGATTCTTCTTGAAGAGAGTCAATGAGGGACTCTGCCTAACCTGGACTGGGATTTTATTCCAAAGTGAAGGGAGCCTCTGGGTTATGAATTTGTCCCTCCAGCATGTCCTATTTATTTCAGTGCTGAGGTTCAAGTCTCTCGAGTGCGTAGTTCGATGGGATTTGGATTTTCTGAGGTGCAGCATGTCCATTAATTCTGGGTTGGACATGGCTTTATATGTCAGGCACAGATCGTCTCTGAACAGGCGGTATGCCACTGAGTAGAGCTGGAGTTTCTTTAACTGGGCAGCATATGGCATCTGTTTGAGCCTTTAGATCCTCTTGGTGAGGTACTTTTGGGGTCTTTCCAATTGCTGCAGGTGTCTGGTAAGGTACATCCCAAAAGGGGCATTGTACTCAATTATGGGCCTGGTGAGGGTAAGATGCTACTCAAGGGCAGGGTCATACCGGCCTGGTCTACATGTTCAGAGAGCTCCTTTATGTCTCTTTTCATGTAGTCCAGGGAGGTACATCTCAGGTCATTCACACCAGCATGGACAGTGTGCCTGACGATAGAGTCACCTATTACAAGTGTATCAGGTGTGTTGTTTAGTCTTAAGGGCTGTGACTGTTCGGCACACTGGCTTTGTGAGATATGTGTTGCACGTGTTTTGTTTTGGGGTAGCGGTTGCTTGGGTGTCTACTTTGGAGGTCTCTGCTGCTTAGGCAGATCTTTATTTTAAATCTCAGGACATTTGCCATTTTTTAAATTTTTTGTCAGGACACAACTGCCCAAAGAGGGACTGTCCATCACAAAGTGGGACAGATGGTAACCCTAATTGAACTATGCTGACTCATTTGTAAAATTACTTGGTAATTATACAGTCTGAATAATTCATTACAATATTTCAGTTTGTTATACTGTTCCATTGGTTATTCCTCAGTGCTGTCTATACTAGGCAAAATGACTCAAAAGAAAGGGGTGTTTAAATCTGTAGTCTAGTGAACGTCCATCAAACTAATATGAAACAGAGGTCAATATGTTATATATTGATTGTGGCCTTTTCCAGTAGGTATCTGTCTGCATGTCTGTCTGTTAACTGACTGTAGTCTGTGAACATCTCAATGCATTCGTGCTTGAAGTGTTTGAAGCATTCCTGAATTTCACAATTGCCTGTTGCAATTACTGAAGTAAGCATCATGAGTGCAAATTACATACAAAACAAGGCATTATGACAAAAAATATTTTTAAATAAACAAACCAGCCACAATTAAAAGGTTTTTAAATATATTTAATAATAAACAATAAAAAGAATAAGACAATATTCAATAACTCAATGAATAAAGTGACAGTTCAGAATTGCAGGAAATATGTTAAAAAACATTGCAGGACAGTCTCAAAATACAGAAAACATCTACTTTACTACTTACTAATCTTGCTATATTGCAATCTGTCCCTAAGAGAGGTTACTTATCTCTCAGAAATGTGCCTAAGGCCCCTGGCCTAAGCCCTGGAACTGGAAGTCATAAAACAGTAGTAAACAGTTTTACATTTGAAACCTGTCATTTTGTCTGTTTCCACACAAAAGAACTTCTGGCTGCAGTGTAGACATCCTGTCTTGTTGATGAGATAAACACAGTCGTAAAACAATTCACTTCATTTCTTAGCTAGCATTTGTCAAATAACTCCTTCTCTATCAATACAGACAGTTGTAAAACAATTCACTTCTGTTCTTAGTGTTGGCAAATTAACTCTGTATGTTCCAACTTCTACCTTAGAGCACACATCTGCATAGGTATATATTTATTATACAATATACACACATTTCTGCTCTTTCCCAGCAGGGTACACTGGTTACATTCTTGAAGCTCAGTACAGAACATGCAGTTCAACACACACTTCTGCACCAATAGTTTAATATACACATATGTATAGTTTTTTTTTTACATTTGTAAGACAAGCATAGGAAGCATATTAATATTCAAAAATGACACATAGAATTATGTACATTGTACAAAATAACATATAGCTGGGCTGGCAGCCTCACGACCGCTTTCCCCAAAACTTTGGCCTAAAAGGGATGATGATGCATTTGTTGGCATTCGGCTTGCGGTCATGTGTATGCACCAGTCATTTGTTTGGGTGAGACCCTCTTATTCAGAATTGTTTTATTAAGTCAGTGATGTTAATTCTTTACTTTATTGCAAATTTGTTGGCTTAATTTTGTGGATTGTAATACTGTAGGGCTGCTAATGTTGACATTTTACCTACTTGGGACGGCTGGAGTGGTTTTCGCAGTGTGAATTGGTATTACAGTAGTAGTGAATTAATGACAGTGTCAGTGTGTGCCAGTTTTTTTCATTGCAAGTGAATGACTTTTCTTGGTTAGCATGCAAAGTACACAGTATTTAACTTGAAACTTGATGGTACAGCTCTGAATATGTCATTGAAAGCTGCCATTCTTGTAGTGTAGCAGTAAGAAACTGTTGATTACATGCAGCTAACCATACATGTTCATAGCTCTATCGCAGTCCATCTGAATTTCATGAATTATGAAGAACTTTTCAAAATGCCCAGTATTACTGGCACAGAGTACAGACCAACAGTCACAGTAAATGTGATGTGCTTTATGCGTAATGGCTGTTTTGAAGACTAATGGCATTAGTACTACAAATGAAACAAAGTGCCTCACTGGCTCTCCTCATATGTAATCTGGCCAACTGGATGGGTAACTGTAAATTCACCCCAGGGATATTTTTGTGTTATTTTGCAGATGTGAAATGATCCCTTGAACACCATTAACATATACTACTACAAGTATGGATAGTTTTAATTTTTATTTCCTTATTTTTTTAATGTAAATTGTTAGCCATTGTTTTAAAAATTATATAACTAGGAATAAAGTAGGAATAAAGTAGTTAAGTTACTCCTTTTTTACTTTTCAGATGGCTTCTGCATCTGGTCAAACCAAAACCGTGAAACGCAAGATAGCAGACGAAAGAAGAGTCTTTCAGGAAAAATGGACTGATGAGTACTTCTTTGTTGAATCACACAATAAAGCACTTTGCTTAGTGTGCAGAGAAGTGGTATCCATTTTCAAGGACTACAATTTGAAAAGGCATTATATTCAAACGCACCCCAAATTAAGTGAATTGCAAGGAGTGTCCCGTAAACAGAAAATATCAGAATTAAAAAAAAGTCTTACATTTCAACAACAGCTGTTTCGAAAATCAGCTACTCAACCAGATTCTTTACTGAAGGCAAGTTATGTTGTAGCAAATTTAATTGCGAAAAAATCCAAGCCATTTGCCGACGGTGAATTTGTTAAAGAATGCCTTGAAAGTGTAGCAGACATAATTTGCTCTGAAAAAAATCAGAATTTTCTAAAATCAGTTTATCACACCAGACAATCGCAAGGCGTGTGGAAGATATAGCCAAATCTATTGAAAATACGTTGGAATCTCGGTGTGCAACTTTCAAGTATTACTCCATAGCTTTGGATGACAGCACTGATGTTACAGATACGGCACAACTTGCCATATTTATTCGTGGTGTTGACAACGATTTCAATATTACTGAAGAACTGGCCTGTATGGTTCCACTGAAAGACACAACGAAGTCTGCTGATCTGTACAAGGCAGTAAAAGAAACACTGGCAAGATTTTCCTTGACCATCACAAACCTGTCTGGCATAGTAACTGACGGTGCTCCAGCTATGGTTGGAAAGAGGGAAGGACTAACAACACTGATGGAAGAAGATGCAAAACAGATCAGTAATGTGCGTTTCATGAAGTACCACTGCATTATACATCAAGAAAATTTGTCTGCACAGACTTTAAAAATGGAAAATGTTATTGTTAAAACAATAAATTTTATAAGATCCAGAGGATTAAATCACCGCCAGTTTCAGGAGTTTCTGACTACTTTGGAATCTACCTATGGAGACACCTTGTACTTTACTGCAGTGAGGTGGTTAAGTCGTGGAAAAATGCTGAAACGCTTCTATGACTTACGAGATGAAATAAAGTCCTTTATGGAGTTAAAAGGAAAGCCTGTACCTGAATTTGAAAGTGCAAGCTGGATGGCTGATTTAGCCTTTTTAGTAGACATCACTGCTCATTTAAATGACCTGAACTTGCGCCTCCAAGGGGAAAATCTATTAATAAATGACATGTTTCAAACAGTGACGGCATTTGAAATGAAACTGAAATTGTGGCACAGTCAGATTAAGAACAATAGCTTCATTCACTTTGCAACACTGTCTGAGCAAAGCCATGCAAATACTAAAAAATATGCGGCATTACTTAATAGTTTAGCACAGGAATTTGAGAGCCGATTTCAAGATTTTAGAAAACACCAACAGTTCAGTATATTTGCTACTCCAGTCTCAGTTGACATCGACATGTTGCCTGCAAACCTGCAACTGGAATGCATAGAATTGCAGTCAGATATGCAACTTAAAGAAAAATTTCTGCAAGCATCTTTATTTGACTTTTATAAGTTATACCTACCCAAAAAAAATATCCATCACTTCACGAACATGCCCTGTTCATGACATCTCTGTTGGGGAGTACATACATTTGCAAGCAGTTTTTTTCTCGTATGAAGCATACAAAAAATAAAATCAGAACAAAAATTTCAGATGAGCATCTTGAAAATACTCTTCGCATCGCCACTACATCTATCAAACCCGATATAGACACACTGGTATCAAAAAGACAAGCTCAGTCTTCACATTAAAAAGGTTATGCTCATAATGTTTGTCTACTACACAAAAGAACAATCCTGACTTGACAGCCTGAACCTCCTGATATGGACACTTAAGTATAACAAGAACTAGGACCAATAAGTTTGAATTCTGCAAAGGTCTGTGCCTGGCTGCACCCTTGTGAACTGGTTTCACGAATAAACATTGCCACTACTATTTATTATAAAGTCAATTATTTGTTTAAATTTGAGAAATGCAGATTGGAGAGGCAACTGCAAAACAGCATGTGTGAGTTTACCTTGTGAAACTGGAGTGTGTTTTGGCATACTACCATGTTCTTTGTGTCTCCACAGTAAGTGGGTGAACCAAAGTTAAATGTGTTGTACCATCTGTTAGTGACAGTGAAACAAATGTAAAAATAAAAATTGTTCATTTTTTAAGAAGTAAAAGTGTCATCATTCCTGATATTGCCAGTGCCATATTTCAGGGACAGATTGCAAAGCTAGAAACAGAAGAATACATGAGTGCTTTGGGCAACATATGGGCATTAAGGACATGATGGAAGACATGGACATCTTTAGGAAACCAGCAAAATCACAGGTATGATCTCATACAACTTGAAAGGTTTGTACCTGTTAATTTTTTTTACAACTAAACTTTGATGTTAAACTAAGATGTTAGATTTAAATGTTTTTTTTAATAATTAGAATGGGATATTGAATTTTAGGGCAAATATTATGCATTTATTGATTTATTCATTGTTCAAATTCACCTACAATACAGCCAGTGGGTCGACTTTGTATTAGTCCGCATATACCTGAGGTCTCTTGCTCCTCAGCTTACGATGCGTCGTTAGAGACCCTTTTTTTTTTTTTTTTTTTGCTCTTCAGTGTATGTCAGAGACCTTTTCTGTTGACTCAATGCGGCCCTTGCAACTGAAAAGGTTGGACACCCAGAGGTTATTATTTGGGGATATATTTTAATGGTTCTATGTAAGTCATAGCAGAGTTGGTCAAGCATTTACAGGCTGCCTCTGTCCATTGGACATAGGCACCAGACCAGGGGTGAATTTAAGATTTCCCATCCCTTGGTCCAGCTTATACTTAAATATGGTTAAAGAAGAGCTCTGCTTCGCCTGGGTGGGAAGCCTGTTCCAGAGAAGGGTTAATGTTCATCTTACTGACTTCTCCTGCAGTAGCCTTAGCTATATGGGTTATATCCTGACAAGGATATAACAGCTAGCCAGCTACCAATCCTTCAGTGCAACAGTCAAGTTGAGCTGACTAAAAGACAAGTTTAGGCATGAAGCCCTTCAGAGCTTTACTGCCATTGAAAGAATACACTCCTCTGAGGTTTTTGGGGCTCTACGGTTGGCTTCTGCTGTTCATTTGCTAGAAAGATAAGTTCCCTTTGGGGAAAAAAATCAACTTTCTTATTTCTTTTGCTATTTTGTCAACTTTCCTCTTCAGGAAAATTATTTTAAAGCTAGGAGAGTTGTGTTTTAACAGGCTATCATGACTGTAATGTGCTTTTAAATGGAGTGCTTGCTTGTTTTTCCTGTCATTTTAAAAGTGGTGTAAAGTAACTGAAAACCTTTTTCTTCTGTGGATAAATTATGTTTTTTTTTTTTTTTTTTTTACTTTTGTTGGGCTGGCATATTGTTTTAAAGTGATTTTTACTGTGCTTTTCTGTCAAAAAAGTTACTTTTGCATACTGGCAGCGTTTACCAGCATTTGCTGCTTGTCTTCCCCAGGAAAGAGTCATCATTTTTGGCTTGACCATGGAACAAGCTATCAGTCCCACAGTCAGTCTTTCTTCCAGTTACAAACAGCAAACAGTCTTTGCTACCACAACAGGCTAGCAGTTTGCCTCTGCCTCAGGTAGGTGACTCTGTTGTGCCCATTTTGTTGTACCTCATACCACTCATCTTTTATCCCAAATCCTTCTGGTGTAGAACCTACAGCCACTATGGACCAGGGGTTAGCCACGTTCTCTGCGGTTGTTGGGATCCTCTTAGTGGGCAAGGGTGAGTCACTCTTGTTGGTCCTTGGAGAGGGGACAGGCAAGGTTTTCCTGTTTTATCAAAATGCTGTACCTTCCCTTGAGAAGCTGCTGCTTTTAGTACCACGGACGACCCCATCTTTCCTGTTAAAAAGGAAGAGATGACCAAGCATGTGTCAACTCCTCAATTTTCATTGGATAGGAGTAGTTTAATTCATGCTATTGATCCTTCTTGTAAAGCAGTTTGTGGTAAAGAAAGAGGGTTACCTCTTTTCCTTAAGAGATTCAAGATTCTGAATCTGGACAGGAAGAATCATGGGTGGATATTTTTTTTCTTCATTTCTGATTCATTCTCAGAGGAAAGCCCAGTTTCTGATTCTCCCTCTAGGAGTTTCTCTTTCTCTGAGACTATTGCAACATTGTGCCAGTGTTTTCAGTGAGAAAGCACTGAGGTTTCCGTCCCTCAGAAAATACTGTGTTATTAAGAAACGATTTACCATATCCTATACCCATTCCTCTTGTTCTGTCTGCTTTAGAGGATATATAAATAACTGTCTGCAGTTTTCCTGATAGTCAGCCACCTGTCCCTGAAAAGACAGATACAATGTATAAAGATTTTAAATTCAAACTTAGTGAAAGATTAAGTGTTTGGACCCTCTCCTGCAGAGGTGATCAGAAGGTGTAATGAAAGGGCAAGCTAATCCAGGGAATCTCTAAGATTTTGCAGCCTTCCTTTTCCAAACTTTCAAAGGGATTTTTTTCTCCTCATACAGTTTTAGCAAAAAGCAGAATAAGCAGTCTCAATAAAATACAGGTAAACAGACGTTTAAGAAGAAATGACAAGGGGGTTCCAAAAAGAAGTCTCAGACCTCCTAAAATTAAGGACAGTCCAACAAGTCTGAATAACTATTCAAGAAACCTTGTGACCCCATCCCACCCTGGACCCTTTTCTCTTCCAGAAAGTCTGAATCTCTCTTTTTCTGTCTGGCAACATATAGTTTCAGACAAATTAGT
Organism: Protopterus annectens; assembly: GCF_019279795.1. Taxonomy (NCBI): domain Eukaryota; kingdom Metazoa; phylum Chordata; order Ceratodontiformes; family Protopteridae; genus Protopterus; species Protopterus annectens. Next base: position 1,327,191,759 of record NC_056743.1, read on the forward strand.
TTTGAAAATCATTCATTGAGGTCACAGATGGTAGTGGGTGGAAAGTCCTCCTTTCCAAGAGGTCATTCCCCATCCACCAGATCAGACTGTTTTGTTTCCACCGGTTCTTCATGCTGTTTTAAGGAATGATAGAACCAGTTCTACCTTCCCAGATGGGGAATGTTTTTTTTCAAGGATGTTCCTAGAGCCAAAGAAAGAAAATGCATGGAGACCAGATCTGGGTCTTTTTTTCCCAAACCTGTTTGTGATAGTGCCCAGATTCACCTGATAACCTGTTAACTCTTCTTTCTTTTTCAAGTTTCCTGGTAACACTAGACTTAAAATATGCTAATCATTGCATCCCTATTCATCCAGACTTCAGATGTTTCTTATGTTTTTTGGTGTTTGGATCACATTATCAGTTTGTACATTATTCTTTGGATTATCCACTGCACCAAGAGTGTTCACTAAGTGTTTAGCTCCAATTATAGCTCATTGCTTTCTACAGTCTATCTACATTTCTCAATATTTAGATGACTTGCACTTTTTCAAAGTGTCAGGAATCTCTCTCTTGGGTGAGAGATATCCTACACAAGCTGAGATTCCAAGAGAACATTCAAGTATATCTTGACTCCTTCACACAGGATTGTGTTCATGAGATGTCAACTAGACACCTCCATTCAAAGAGCTTTTCTTCCATAAGAAAAAATAGATCCATATCTAGATCTGTTTCTAAGGTTTTCCACTCAGACTTCGATCATTGAGAGAGAATACCTCAGAACATTGGGTCCCATCGCATCTATGATTCACACGATACCCCTGGCAAGACTCCACATGAGAAAGATACAGTGATATCTGAAATATCTTTGGTCCCACCACCAAGATCCTTTATCTTTTCAAATCTTAGTGCTGGGGTTTGTCAGAAGAGAAATCATATGGTGAACACAGCAGATATCATTAAATCCAGGTCTCCCTTTCTCCCTCCCTGTCCCAAAGCAGTCAGTCACCACAGACACCTTAGACTTTGCTTCAGGAGCAGTTTCAGGAGGGATAAATATGTAGGGTGTGGGGGACACCAAGGACAGATGTAAGCATGTAAATAGCAAGGAGATGCTTGCCCTAATCAAGGTAATGAATTCTCTGTATCTTCTTTGTCCACAAGACCCTCTTCAAGTGATTACAGATGATACCACAGTCAAGTGGGAACCAGGCTGTACCCCCTTTGCAGACTAGCCATGTTTGCTTGGCATATAGCTTCACAGAACAGTCTCACACTACAGGTATCCTACATTCTGTCAGACCAAAACTGTGCAGTAGACAAGCTGACCAGGACCAGGGAAAATCTTCATGAATGGAAACTAGATTAGGGAAGGTCTTCCAAGATTTGATCCATCTGTGGAGAGTTCCTCAAGTAGAACTCTTTGCCTCCTCTCTGAAAAATCAACTGGCAAGATTCTATTCCAGAACTCCAGGCAAAAAGGCCTGGAAGACTGATGCCCTTTCTTTTTCTTGGACAGGAATGTACATGTATGTTTTTCCACCCCTTCTACTAATATCCAAAGTACTGCTAAATATTCAGAAGGAATTCTCCAAGATCATTGTGGTGACTCCCTTCTGGCCCAGGAAACCATGTTTCTCCCTTCTTTTGGAAATGGCCAAAGGCAATTATGACAAGCTTCCTCACAGACTGGATTATTCACACAATAACAGGGGTGTGGGATACACTCTGACATCAATCAACTTCAGCTGACTGCTTGGATGATACGGCCTTAATTACTTTCAGGCACTTGTTTACTAAGGACATGTCACATGTACTAATGCAGGCAGGAATGCCTGCCACTAGAAAATCATGCATAAGCAAATGAAAAAGGTTTTCTAGTTGGTACCACCAACATAACCAGAATCTATTCAGGGCTAGTTGTCTCTGGTTTTACAATATTTGTGTGATCTACTATATTATAATCTTTCTCATTCCTCTATCAAGATTCATTTATCAGCCATTTCAGCATGTCTGACCATGGAACCTTCTCTTTCAATGCAGTGTCATGTCAAAATGTATTTGAAAGAGGTTTTACATAAGAGGCTTCCAAGAAAACTGGTGGTCCCTCCTTGGGAATCTTAATTTTGTGTTAGAGAAGCTAATACTTGCTCCATTTGAACCAGCTAACCTGGTGACTTGAGGCTGTTAACATGGGAAACAGTTTTAATAACTGATAGGACATCTGCAAGAAGGGAATCTGAGTTGCAAGCTCTTATGGTGAGTCAACCCTATCTCTTTTTCCATAGGAACATGGTTTCTTTGAGAACTACTCCTTCTTTTATACCTAAAGTGGTATTTGAGTTTACTTTAAGCCAGACTATCCATCGCCCCATTTTCTTTCCTGAACCTAAAAAAAAAAAGAGGGAGAAAGGTTACCCATACCTTGGATGTCCACATACAAGTTTGGTACTATCTTGACAGAAGTAAATCTTTCAGATCTTCAGATAAATTGTTCATTTCTTTGTAAAGGTAAGAAGAAGGGACAAACTGTGTCAAAACCGACTATTTCCAAATGGTTGTCTAAGACTGGTAGCTTTTGTTATACTCACCATAACAACTCTATTTCAGGCATGGTCAAGGCTCACTCTACCATGGTCTAGGCTTTTTGGAAAGGTTTGGATACTAGAAGTATTCTAGAAGCTGCTAATTTGTCCTCTACATACTTTTACAAAGCACTGTAAGCTTGATTCCCTTTCTAGGTGCAGATCAGGCTTTGCTAGGACCATACTCTAGGAGCTCCTGGACTCTTTTCTTTCCACCTCCCAAATGTAGTTAGCTAAGGTAATCTACTCATATAACTACAGCTACTGCAGCAGTGATCAATATAATGAACACAGTATAGTTGTTAAGTAAACTTACCATAATATGATGTTTGAATGATCACTGCTGCAGTAGCTTCTCCCTACCTCTATCACCCTTGTTTTTCTGGTGTGCTTTTTATGCTAGGGTGTGGACATTTATTTTGTGTTGTTCCTAGCTTTATCCTTTCAGGTCTCAGTCTCACTCTCTTTGTCGGCAGGAAAGCTCTGAAAGAGTTTCTGCCCAAACATGCCTTTAAATCAGTTGATCTTGAGCTGCCTGACAGTTTGGGCATGTGGAAGGTGCTCTGAAGCTTTGAAAGCTGGCCAGCTGTTACATCCTTGGCAGGATATAACCCATATAGCTAAGGCAACTGCAGATGTGATCATTTGAACATCTATGATATGGTAAGTTTACTTATACAATGGCACATTCTCTCAGATATATATCTAGCCTGCCAACAAGTTCTATTTATGTCACAGGCAAGATTTAAGTCTCTGGATTGAGTAGGTCTTATGCTGTTTGTTTTGCAGATTTGCAATAGGTACATCAGGGTGGGAGCCAAAGATTCTTCCATGCCAGGCATAGACTGTCCTTCAACATTCTGCAGGAGACAGAATATAGGGATAGGGCTTTGAGGTGATCCATACAGGACATACTGTTTAGGATTGCCACTCAACAATCTGTGGGAGACGGAATATAGGGATAGGGATTTGAGGTGATCCACACAGAACATTGTTTATGCCCTGCATTCTTTTTGTGAGGAACCTCTGTAGAAGTGCCAGTTATTGCATGTGCTTGGTCTGATACATAGTGATGTGGGTGTTGTACACAATGATGGGGCCAATGAGGGCCAAATATAATTTCCTTGGACCTGGAATCCATACCTTTGTTTATAAGTCGATCAGTATAGAATGATTTCCTTACTACCTTAGAAACACATTTGTCAAAAGCCAGGTTACTGTCTACATATGTCCAAAAATCCCTGACTACTGGGTCTTCTCTTACGGGTGTGTTGTCAATGAAGTAGCTTTCTGGGGCAGACAACTTTTCAAGGTGTACTATTATGCATTTCTCGGCACTGAATTTTAAACCATGGTTCCTGCACCAGTTATTTATCTGTGTTTGCTCTCCCTGAAAGATGACTGCTCCTACTTTGCAATCATCAGCAAACTTGTTCAGCAAGAGACCCTAACATTGGCCTTGACTTCTGAGCAGTAGATAGCAAAAATGAGCGGACCCTGCAGAGATCCCTGAAGGACTCCACTAATGACCTGTCTCTTTGTGGAGGTGGACTTCCCTATCTTAACTTCTTCAGTCCTAGCCAGATGGTTATTCATTGTGTAATATAGGGGCTTATGTCTAAATCTGTGAGTTTGTTTACAATACCCAAGTGAGGTATTGCGTCAAATGCCTTGGGCAGATCAAAGTAGGCAACATGCACTATTTTGCCCTCATCTATTGTCTTGGTGACCTTCTCAAAGAAGTCTACCAGATTCACTAGGCATAATCTTTCCTTGATGAAACCAAACTGGATTAGATCCAATGTCTGAAGGTTGCTTATGCCATTATTTATCATTTACATTAACTCCAGTTGCAGAACACATCACTGTGTTGCATTAAAAGAACTAAAATAGCTAGAGTTACCACAACTACTTAACTACCACCAGCTAGTTACTGCATATAACATCCTTAAGTACCCTGAAAAAAACCCATCTAAATCCAATCTTCTTACCCATTACACTGCAAACGTTATCTCCGATCTAGTGACAAATCTCTCCTCTGAATTCCCTCCCCCATTCTCTGACCACTGCCTCTACCACCCCACAGTTCAAAAACTTCCTCAAATCACATCTATTAAACACCTGGTTATGTCCTTGTATCACTTAACCTTTACTCTCCCATCTCCCCCTTCTTTTTCCAACTTCCAAGATACTCACGTTAACCCTCTACAGTATTAAACTCAGCCAATAACTCTGGCTATTATTTTCTATTTCATACAGCGGGCGATTGCTCCTCTTTTTGTCACAATCATTATACACTTGCACATTAAATGGAATTCCTGACCGTTTCTCCTGGAAAATGTCTTTTTACAATTTATGTTAGATATTTTCAGTGTTTGTATGGCAAAATAGGATACAACAACTGCCAGTTCACCAAAAACGATTTATTATCTGAAAAGTCTCTAGCGCCTCGGCTCACCAAAGCCTTCAAGGAGTAAATAACACTACAGATATAGTAGTAGGTTTCGAGTACAAAGGGAAAGAGATAATAAGTATAATAAAGAACATGGAGAGGTGGACAGTATTTTTATGGTATCTACATATAATATCTGTAGTAATGACATTAAGGAATGTATATTATATTTTTGGAGATTCTTGCAAAATTATGAAGAATTAAGTGAGATGACAAATAAAAAATTAATATTTAGTTATAGAAGGGGAAGAAATATAAGAGACATGGTAGTACATACTAAATTTGAATTACCCACTCAGGAGATAGTTAGAACAATAAGAAGTGTAGGTACTACACCGTGTGGGAAATGTAAAGTTTGTGCTCATGTGAAAAGTGTCTTTCCCTATATAAATGGAATAAGTTTTAAATCCACAGGTTCCTTCAGTTGTGTTACTAAACAAGTTATTTATATTATTAAATGTGGATGTACAAAATTCTACATAGGACAGACTAAAAGAATGCTTAAAGTGAGAATAATGGAGCACCTGAGAGACATTAAGAATAATAAGTTAGAGAGCCCTTTGGCTCAACATTTTGTGAGAATTCACAATTCTGATGTTACTAGTTTTAGGGTGTCTATATTAGAAGAGATTAATAGTAATGAAGCTAGTGAGGAAAAAATAAAAAAAATACTTTTAAAAAAAGAATTAATTTTTATTTTAAAATATCAAACATTAATACCAAAGGGACTAAATGTTGACTGTTGTTGGAAGTGTGTAATATGAACATGTTTTTTTAAATGGTAATAGATTTTTTTAATTGATTAATGAATTCTTAATTGTATAATGAATTAATGGGTGTGTATATAAATATGAATAGAGATGTAGTGTTATTTACTCCTTGAAGGCTTTGGTGAGCCGAGGCGCTAGAGACTTTTCAGATAATAAATCGTTTTTGGTGAACTGGCAGTTGTTGTATCCTGTTTTCGGGCTGTGATTCCAGGTCGAGCTGAATAGCTGGTGCTGTGACTTATATTTGTATGGCAAAATGTCTAACTCCATATTGTATTATTTAAATGACCTTTGTGTAACACTGTATAAATTTGCTTCTGTTTTTTTTTTTTTTTTGTAACAATGTTTCAGAGCTTTTCTCCCCAGGCCTCCACTGTAAATGGACCTGGTCCAGTTGGAATTTCCCAGTTAACAAATGTGAAATAAAAATGAATAAAATATATTTACATGATCATGTTTTCCATGACTGCATATGAGACTCATCAGACTTATGGGTCTGTAGGTTTTGGAATGTGTAGATGGCCTACCCTTGTGTTGAGGGATTACTGTTGCAGTTCTCCATTCATGTGGCTCAAAACCTGACTGGAGGCTGTGGATGAAAAGTGACTCCAGTGGTCCTGACAGGTCATGTTTCATGTCATTTAGGAGGCATCCTGGAATATTATTGAAGTCCACTGATGAGGTATTCTTGGCCTTGGAGAGTGCATTTTGAACATGCTTCCTAGTGATAGTTGGGAGGGGTGGCCTGGGGAGGGGGGGGGGGTAAAATAGGGGCTGAATTTGTCAGCCAGTGGAGTTGCTATATATTCCAGCTGGACCTGTCCATGTAGCTGAATCCATTTACTATTAGTTCTGCACATTTTTGTGCACTGCCTTTGAGGTTCAGATATAGCTAAAGAAAGCCTTTTGGCTGTCCTTGGCCAGGAAGACTATTCCTACCTCCAGTTTGGCTTTGGTAGACAACAGTTGCCATCTGAGTTGTTTACTTAGGTTGATGAAGGAGTTTTTATCCTGTTGGGCATTACATTTCTGAAATTGTCAGCCAGTAGAGTTGCTATATCTTCCAGCTGGACCTGCTGCATATAGGCAAATCCATTTACTATTAGTTCTGTACATTGTTGTGCACTGCCTTTGAAGTTCAGACATAGCTAAAGAAAGCCTTATGATTGTCCTTGGCCAGGAAGACTATTTCTAGCTCAAACTTGGCTTTGGTAGACTTGCTTTGCCATCTGAGTTGTTTGCTTAGGTTGGTGAAGGAGTTTTTATCCTGTTGGGCATTGCATTTCTTAACCTATTTAGATTAGGATTCTTCCACCGTGGCTTCTTTCCCGACTCATTATGAGCTTATTCCTGGTGGGCATAACTGCCTCAGTGCTTCCATTAACATGATTGAGTAGGGTTTCTGTGAGGCAGCCATGCTCTCAGGATTTGATGGGGCTTGAAATGTTGCCATTTTATCATTTAATAATAGGAAGTTTGCCTTAGAATGCTTCCTAACTGGTATGGAGTTAACTACAGTCATTAGTTTTATTTTTTATTTCAAATGAGTCATCTTTATATTCTGACTTTATAGAGAGGATGTTACATGGGGGGTGGGGGGTGTTGCAGCATTCTCCCATGTTTGTGAGGACCAGGTCCATTATGTTTGTGTTCTAGTGGACATGTGGACCTTCTAATCCTGGGTTTGTTTAAACAAGGTCAAGGACTCCTTGGGCCTGCACATTATGTATGAATCACAATTTATAGTGGGGTAGCTAAAGTCACCCAAGAATATGTTATTGAGTTAAATAGTGAATATCTCCAATACATCTAAGTATGAGTTATGGGTTTCCTGGGTCATAGAGAGAGACCTGTAGCTTGGAAGGATACGGTATGGGACTTTGCCTATAGTAATTTGGACATGGAAAAGGTCAAGTGCATCATCATGTTTGACTAGCCTTGAGGTGAGCTTGCTTTTGATTAATATTGACAGACCTCCACTTTAACTTCTGCCTGCTCAGTAGCTAGCTTAAATGTGGAGAAGGCATTAATTGCTGGCTGGTCTCAGCAGATTTAAACCATGTTTTGGTAGCTGCACAGATGTCTGCATTCTCTATGTGAAGACAGTTTGGAGGGAATGGAATATCCTATTAAGATTCTGGCATTGAGCAGTAACATCTTTAGATTTCCATTGCCTGGGTTTGCTAAGTTGGAAGGTTTGTCAGTCTGGCTTTGCCTACAGAGGCACTGTGGGGGAGGATAGTGTTTTAGATAATATTTGAAAGCCTAGAGGGGACAGGTGCTGACCATCCTTGACAAAGCAGTGTGGTCCGTTGACCATGTCCTCCCATGCTGACAAATATTGTACTCCCTTGGAATGACATCAATAGCTACGCCACTTACTAAAGCTGATCATCCTCTGTTCATACTGTGGCATCATCCATGGTGAAGGTAGAATACTGCTGAATGCTAGGCTCATACCAGCCTTGACCACAAATTCTGAGATCTCCATAATGTCTCTCTTCATATAGTCTATGGAGATATATCTCAGATCGTTAGCTCCCACTTGGACTATGACAGAATCGTACTTGGAGTTAGGTGACATGAGTGTGTGAGGGATATGATGGAGCCTGGCCCCTGAAGGGCAGCTGACCATGATTCTCTATTTGCTTAGCCTGGTGAGACAGATGTGTGTTTGTCTCACTATGGAGTCTCCTATGACCAGCATGCTGGGTTGTATAGTGGTATGACTTATGAGCTTAAAGGTTGAGACACCATGGGTTTTGGCAGTATGAGGTTTGATGGGTGTTTTCATGGAGGGCTCATGAGGTTGCTGAGGAATTTATTTCTGTGTGCAGTGTCTGGATGGTCTTTGTCTTTGGGGAGATTACAGTTAAGAGCCTCAGCATATGTGGGTCTATGTGGACAAGAGGATGGAGTTACACAATAGAGGCTTTGTTCAGTTGTTTGAGTACATCACCATCAAGCAGGGCAAGAGGAATCCAGCCAGTTTAGTATACGGGGCCTTCAAGAATACATTTGACATCATACTTCACAATAGGTTAGTAGAAAAATTAAAGGAAATGGGTGTGGCATCCAAACTAATAAAGTGGATTGGAAACTGCTTAGCTGGAAGAAGACATTGATAAGCAAGGACTATCAAATAAGAAGGCAGTGACTAGAGTGGTGCCGGAGGTTCTATCCTGAGATAAGTTTTGATAGGTTTTGTTTGTCTGTGTTTGGGCTTCAGTATAAGGACAAGCAGTTAGATGATGGAGTTGATTCAGTTGTTACTGATGGAGTAGCCAGCCTTTAGCATTACCTAGTGTAGCTTACATGGGGCAGATATGGGGTGGTTAAGTTATTTGTAAAAAGTGCAAGATTGTACACTACTTTGTGGAGGTACAAGGGATGATTTATGCTTTATATGTATACCTAGGTTAGACAGCAAAATAAATAGTTATAGGTTTCACAGTCACCTTCGGGCTGAATGATGCTGTGTACTGTGACAGGCAGTGACAAAGGCTATCGAAGTTCTGGAGTGTATTCTTAGGGATTTAGGCTCTTGAGATGCAGATATCATTCTGCCTGTATGCTGAGTGCTGAAGAGGCCTAATTTGGAATATTGTGACCAGTCTTATGGAGACTGTAATAGGAAGTGTACAACTGAAATTTGTAAGGTATGGTTAACAAGATAACAGGAAGCATGGAAAACTTGGACAAAAGGAAAAAGCTGAAGGGACAAGAGAAAGACATTCCACTGTGTAAGCCGAGTAGTCCATCACTAGAAAATCACTTTGGCAATCATAACTCATGATAACAGGAGAGCAATCTGTGTCACATTTAAAAATTGATTTTGACAGGGGGAAAGCCCTCTGCATCCCAAATTTATATATATCGATACCAGAGCTGCACAATAGTGGGGAAGGGAGAAACTCTCCACAGCAACATACAGCAGTGTTGTGCAGACACTCATTTCAATCTAGCATGATTGAGCATGTGATTTCTGATGGACCAGTCATTAAGGAAACACAGGACATGCTGTGGATATTCTACATATTATAGGTTAGATGAATTACAGATAATTGAAAATAAATTTTGGGGAGCACAGGCAGGGTCATGGATAACAATTTAGGAGTGGAATGGGAGAACAACGTCAAAAAGTATTAATTCATTCAGTTGGTGGTGAGTCCCTGGAATTCGCTTCTGGAGTGAGGAATTCAATGTAGAAATTTAAAGGTGACTGGGAGAGGTGGAAGTGGATGTAGAAGAGGAGAGGGTAACTGTGCTAGCTGCCACACTTAAGTGGATAAAAAAATAAATTTTTTTATCTGTAGTTCCTTACATCCTTATATTGTGTTGCATAAGCATCGAGTCGTTTAGGAAGTAAAGGGATAATTTTCTTAATTGTTGAGAGTTTATACATGCTTATACATTAATTAGGTTTAATAGATCCTTAAATTATTACTACAAAAAAACTTTAGGGCCTCAGTTTCAGCCAGTTTAAATTCACTTGTATATAATACACAGAAGCATTCTCTGTTTTTCCTATTTTGCCATTTAAACACATTGTCTAAAAATATACATCATATAATTCGTAAACCTCTTATTTAACCATGTCTTAAAAGTAAAAATATCTTAAGTTTAATACTGTTCACCAAGGTCTTCATATACACAGATTTTCTTCTTCATTCTCCAGTATCAAAGAGATGGATCTATTAAAGTTTTTGTTAACCAATCACTAAAAGATACCACAATGTTCTGATAACAGCCATCACACCTCTGTCACCTACTGAAGTCATCTACCCTAGCCAGGAGCTCTATGATGGGTATAAGTTCCCATGAACTATCATAAGGATACACAGAGGCTTTCTTGTTTCATTATGGCCGTTCTGAAGAGCAGACTGTACTAGAAACCAAGCAGGTCTCAATACAGCTCTGAATAAAGTTAACTTCCTGATATTCTTGATTCTGACTGGTCACTTACAAGCTAAAGAGTGAGCTGCTATTGGCTTACAGCATTCTCTCTCAAATACAGGCATTTCTCGAAGAATTTTGCTATGAATTTGGACAGTAACTGTAACAGGTAATGGAAGTAAGAAAGTAGTTAGGTACGTAAAACTTACCATAACATGAATAGGGAAGTGAGCAAGTTGATAGGTGACAAGAACACCTGCAAAAGTACCTTGCTAGAAAGTTCATACACCTAGGTAGTAGACACACAAGTGCCACCTATGAGCATCTACTGGACTACAATAAATAGTAGCTTTGGAAAGAAACCGTCTGAACTTCAATATCTGTGTAGATGTTTGCATGATCATTGCTGCAGTAGCCTTGGCTATATGGGTTATATCCTGCCAAGGATATAAAGTGCAGTTATGTAAGTAAAGCTTACCATAATGGTAGATATTTGATCACTGATGCACTAGCCTTAGCTATATGGGTTGTATCCTTGGCAGGATTTAACCCATATAGTTAAGGCTACCGCATCAGTATGATAAACACCTAAAATGTATGCAGATGAAATAAACAGTGCTGTCTAAATATTGAGGCTAAATTTTATTAAGTCAGTTTTCTTTCAAATCTGTTAGATGACATTTTATTAAGTCAGTTTTCTTTCAAATCTATTAGATGACATTTTGTAAAGTTGTTTTATTTTATTATTTTGAGTGTGAGCAAAATGTCATCCATAGATCAAGTGCTCTTCATTGTAGTATGAGGCTCAAGCTCAGATTTCAGATTCGACTTTCATTTGATGCATATGCATTGTTCATTTTATTCGTTTGTACCCTAGGGAGCTACACAGATATGGAAGTTCAGATGGTTTCTTTCCAAAGCTACTATTTATTATAGCCCAGTAGATGCTCATAGGTGGCACTTGTGTGTCTACTGCCTAGGTGTATGAACTTTCTAGCAAGGCAGTTTTGCAGGTGTTCTTGTCACCTATCAACTTACTCACTTCCCTGTTCATGTTTACATCACTTTCACATAAGGTGCATTTTAAATAAAACACTTGAGCTAGTGCAAAATGCCCAGTGTCCATGAAATGATAGGGCAAACAGTAATTTAGTAACAATGTTGCTTTGAATCTTAGTTCTGAGTGCAATATGTTTTTTGCTCCATATTGGTTCCTTTAAGGTTACTTGTTGATCTGTTGCCGTGCACACTTCACCTCATGCAGTAAAATCTAATGCGCACCTAGAGTAGAAAGAATACAGATATTTGCATGATAAATGTGAGCACATAGCTTGTATGACCAAAACGTAGCTGTAAGATAAGATACAAAAAATGTTATGTGTTCCCAAAAATTGTAAAAGTATATTAGCTTTTTGCTCAAATGGCCAAATATTGCCTTATACCCCCTGTTAAACAGGCTATCGTAGCAAGTGATTTCATATGCTTTGTTGACTTCTTCAGTATTTCTTAAGAGATAGGATAATTGTTGCACATTTTATTTATTTATGCATTAATTCATTTATTTACTTTTCCAGGTGCCCATTGGGCTCCATTTGCCTACCTTGTAGCCACACAGTCACAGTCCTTCCGTGCTACTAAAGAACTCTCCATATTGCTGCTTCAGTTTCATCTTACAGCTGACAGTGACCAAAGGATCCGGGGCGATTGTTTATATTAGGACACACCAGGATGTGTGGTGACAAGTTCTGCCCCTGGTGTGATGTGCACCAACTTTTATGCTCTCAGACCTATTTTTTCAATTGCTGTTCTTAAGAAAATTAGATGTAAAGAAACAGAGTAACATCCATCAGGTGGCATGCCCTTTGCACCCCTAAAAGGACTACAAAATGCTTAAACTTTATATAGGAGAGTGAAGTGCATATAGCAGGAGGTGCAGGGGGTCAGCGGCAGCCTTGCTGGATGTCGGTGCCTGTCTTTTGCTGACATACCATTTGTAATGCCCGCAATTAAAGTTTACATTTTTTATACTTTAACTTTAATCTGTTTAATGTTGAAAAAAGTACAGAATTAGAATAATAATTGTAAAACACTTAAGTGACAACCTCATTGGGATGTCAAACAAGTAGGCTTCACCCACAACTGCATGAAGTAGGATGGTGTGTCTTAATATAAACAATCACCTTATCTGGTTCCATAAAATACAACCATAAGCTGTGGTTACCTTCACAGCTATTTTACTCTTTATCTGAATCAAAAGGATAAGTTTTCAAAGTAACAACCCGAAGCATGCAGTTCAGTAAAATAGCAAACACCCAGTTAAGGGCATTTACAGACCCCATTTCTATAACACTGCATTTAATTTAATTTTTTTATTTTTTTATTTTTTTGATCAAATCAGTCTTTTAGGGAACGCCACTCTTTTTCTGTGATGACCCAGGAAATGAGAGCTAAAATAGTTATAACAAAGATACAATTGAAGCAAGCTGTGCAGTAAAGTAAATGCAATTAAAAATGTTTTGCACATGCATTTTTATTATTATTTTCATAATACTAATAACTATAATGTACATTAAACAGGTAAATGGATGATGAGACAGAAGATATTCAGATTTTATCATAGCACATAATCAGAACTATCTTACAAGCAGAAGCCACAGGAAGAGATAGGTAATAAATGAGAGCCCAATGTTCCATGTTTGTTAAATGCCAGGGAATATCTTGGGACATAATCTGTAAAACATGAGCTCTGAAACACTCTGTGCAGGCAACTATAAACTGTAGCAAACTATTTGCATCTGACCACTAGAAGGAATGACCTTTTTTTGCTGGAGGTTGCTTAGATCTAACTGTAATAACTTGATAACTTCTAGCTTATTACAGTGAAATGGTTTTCTTTTCTTTTCTTTTCTTTTTTTTTTTTGCTGTTCATTTGAAGAGCTGAGGGGTGGAAAGCTAGTTCATAGCACCGGCCCAGGGAGATAATTGAAATAGTTACACTTCTGTTCATGAGTGTAGAAACCTTTTTGGGACTCCAAGCTGAAAAACTAACAGAAGAGAAAGAAACTAGTGGAAAAAAATGGCTCAGAAGGCAAAAAGAAATATCACATGAGCAGGCAAGCAGTTTGAGAAAGGAGCAGCACGAGAGATGTTAAAATGAAAAAAGGGTAATATGTTATGATATCTGCATGACAAAGGAGCTAATAAGAGATTATGTAAAGGAACAATTGATACAGTTTTATTATGAAAATAATGGAGCTAAAGATAGAAGGCTATCTTATGAACTGCACAATGATTTGAGTTAGTGAATTTTCAGCCTGGAACAATTTGACTAAAGGCAGTATAAGTTTTATTTATTTATTTATTTATTTATTTTTATTAAGGTGCTAGTAAATGTAGTTTAAGCAAGATTTATACAGCATAAATCTGAGTATGAAAACAGTTTATGTAAAGGCAATATGAAGTAATGCTTGCATAATACAGATGGGTGTGTCAGTTATATCAGTATGTATGTACGGGACAGCTGAATTTACTGAGTTTAGTCAAAAGTGCCTTTGGTGGACATCTGTTTAGTCGATAAAATTTGGTCAGTAAGCAGTTGGTGAACAGGTGAGTGAGGCAGCACAATTCTTGGGGTTGGGTAATATGCTCTTTCACCAGTATTGTGTGATCTTGTAGTTAGTTTGTATAATTAGGGGAATATGAGGATGCAGGGGGGCTTGCCCCTGCAATATATATATATATATATATATATATATATATATATATATGTTATTTATTTATTTATTTATTTTTTGCTTTTAGTTTTGCATCCCGTGAGGTTTATTGCTCGGGGGCATGCATTGTAGCTTGCTGACATTTGTGTTTTAGATCTTTTGTGGTCAGATGTATACACACACACACACACACACACATATATATATATATATATATATATATATATATGTGTGTGTGTGTGTGTGTGTGTGTGTGTGTGTGTGGATCCCCTTCACAACATCGAATACTCACATTATCAAATCTGACTTCATCGAACTGACTTTGTCAAATCTTCATTATATCGAACTCCTGGAACAATAAAATGAACCCTAGGAAAGGAACCACTTGGCCACCATGGTGAACCTTGCCATTCGGTAGTGCGATCTCGGAGTTGGTATATTTAGTTGGGGGGGGGTGAAGCCCCCCCCCCACACACAATTGGAGGTTTTTTTTGTTTTGCTGTTTTTTGTTTTGTCCTGGTGGTCAAGTGATACCTTTTCTGGCTTTGTTTTCATTGTTCCGGGAGTTTGATATAATGAAAATTCGATGAAGTCAGCTGGATGAAGTTGGATTCAGTAATGTGAGTATTTGATGTTTTGAAGTAGACCCATATATATATATATATATATATATATATATATATACACACACACACACACACACACACACACACACACACACACACACACACACACACACACACACACACACAGAGTGACTTTGAATACTATAAGACCTAAACTGTGCCTTTGGTACAAATGCTTGAAAGTGGAAGCAAACTTATGGTGGCATGTATACTGGAAATACTTGAGGCTTTGATGTCATTGTGGAGTCTGTTTATACCAAGACTGAACAACTTCATTGAATTGTTAACAACATTGAAAATAAAAATAAAGTTTCCATGCTGCTTACTGTAATGGAGCAATAAATATATGAGCTGTTTCTTAGTTTACTAGCACTAGAAAAAATACAGAAAAACAGTTATTGTAGAGATAGCGCAGTGTTAAGCCCCAAACCATTAGTGACAGCAGAACAATTTTAGTTTCATGGGAGAAACCAAATGAAAAGTAAAGTGTATGTGTATATACAGTAGAACTGCAGAGACTAACTGTTTATAATCAGTGTGGACTGGCAGTGTTTCATGTATTACAAGAGAGACCAGGATGTGACATATGATAATTAAAATAAATACATCATTATTTTCAATCAATGTATTATGCACATCTGCTTTTTAAATATATTCCTTTTTAAATGTATTCTAGTTTTGGAATATGGAAGGATTATTAAATGTTGACTGCAGCTAGGCAGGGTCCCTAAAATGTAACTGGGTGTACTATACAGAACAAGGACTGTTTCAAGGGAAAAATACATTTCTACTGAGATATTTTGAGTATCTCATGCTGAACAGAAAAGAACATGATAATAGCAATGGATTTCATCTGCCCAGTAATAGACAATGTGACAAAAGAAAGTAGAAAGCATATGACAAGGATCAAGTAAACTGAACTGTCAAACTGTTTTATGGAAATTAAATGATATGACCTATACTTTTTTATGTGGTAGACCATTAAAGAAATGTTACCTCATTATATATTTTACCTTAGTATAAAAGTTAGTAGAATTAGATAATCAGTAGATTGTGCCCGCATTAGAGTACAAATTTCTTTAGCCTCCTTGTAACTGGAATGTGTCATTACATGCTTTCTTGCCTTCATGTTCATACAAGCTAGCAGCTAAGTACAATTGGACTATGATTAAAAATATTATAGCTGTTTTGTGTACTATTATCATTGAATCCTACTTTCCTACAAATGGAGACATGTCCTGTTGAGAGAGTAGATGTTGGTGATGTGTGGTGTATGAAAACGGTACATGCCAAGACTACACTATAGTTTATAAGAAGGAAAAAAAATAAAATGAAATGAAAAATTCACACAGCAACAGCCCGTAAGCCTAAATGTACATGAAGAAAAATGAAACTCAGACAAACTTAGACTGGGGTGGAGGATTTCTGAGAAAAAAATGTATCCCCAGATGGACAAAAGACTAATTTTAAAGAACAATGGATTTATAATGTTTCATTTGGTTAAGTAAATCCATTGTAAACAAATTGATTTTATATTATATGAACTGTTAACTATATTATAATATCACATAAGAAGAATATGCATTAACATAAATGAATTTAGATTTACCAGGAAAATCACAACTGACAAACTAACATTCTGCCACCATAAAAATAGTTCTATCTCAGTATATTCGTGTACTCAAAAAATACATTTAATGAGATATGCATGCTGTAGTAATTAGTTAACAAGGTTCTATACATAACGATTAACATGAGAGGTATCATAACTGTTCAAATGCCTGTTTTTAAGTAAGGCACAGAACATTTGTGAGACAAACGAACTGTATAAATTATGTAATCTTTGTCAAATATAAATCTTTTTTTATTTGTTCCAATTGTTTACCATCTTATCAATACATTTATAAATTATTATTATTATTATACCACATTTAACTTCCAACCTCTTCTGCCACTGCCACAAAAATACTGTGTTCTTCAGAAAATTTAAATATGGAATATATTAACTACCATTTATTCAAAGGAAATTCATATTTGGTACTTAAATCTGGATTCCAGATTTCTAAAATTAATCCTTCTGTGACCAGGCTAGCTAACATTATAGAATTTTTATACTTTCTAGTATACTTGTCTAATTAGTATCCAGGTAAATGTATCACAATCAATGAATAAACCAGTAAATGGTTCTAATAATTTCATGTTTTCAACCACCATGGATAAATTCTTGGACACATCACCATAGTTGATGTTATGTTCCCAAACGTTTGTATTCATGCTAACAGTTTTTGTTTTCAAATTTCCACTCCATTCTTTCTAGATATAAATATGCTTTGAGAAAAATCTGCTGAATAGTATAATTCCAAATGAAAAAATGTACTGTCTATAGCAATTCCAAAGTTTAAGAAAAACATTGCTCTCCAGTAGTCTAGAGACATCCTTTTTCCAGTTTGTAATCATTTTAGTTACATATATATTATTGGGTTGATCACCACTAATACTAATTTAGATAATTCCAATTTTCAAAATAAACTAAATCATTTGTGTGGCATGTACCCATAAAGTATAATAAACTATCAGTTATTCTCTTTTTAATACAATTTGAAAAAAAAAAACATTTTGAATCAAATATCTTGTTTGAGGCAAGAAATGTCTCCAGACCTAAATGAAAAGAATTGGAAATACTGAAGTTCATTTTAGATTAAAACCATGCATACTAGAACATTTATAGCATGAATATTTTATAGATGAAAGTAATGTGTAAATATTGCATGAAATATAAATTATGCTTAGTAAATGTATACCATTAAGTAGATAATCTTAATTGCCCAACTTGGTTTATCACCTCTGATATATTATCTGAAATAGATTAATTCCATTTAACATGATTAATCAGTATTTGGATAAATGAAGCTAATCCTGGATCTTTTAGATTGTATCCAAAATAGGTTTTAGGAAAGGTTAGGATCTCCCAAGGAATGTTTGGGGAGCCTCTTCCCAGAAAAATTTTGTCCAAATTTTCTTAATTTTTTAATAATATTCTTTCTTGGAGGAATTGTAATATTTTGAATAAAACTAATCACGGGGGTATCTTTTTAAATTCAATAAATTAATGCTATCTACAAAAGACAATTTAGAATGTTCCCAACTGCTAACTATTTTCCATCTGACTGCAAATAATTTTCAGTTGAGTATCTGCAATACATTACATTGATCATTAACAGTAGAAGACCAACCTAGAATTTTTAACCAATGAACCAAAGATAGTAGATAGCCTCTGATACTAGGAAATGAAATAAACACAAGTTTAGATTTTTAAAGTTAATATTATAAACAGTAATATTCTTTATCCACTGAAAAAGCAAAATGTGGTAAAGTGAAACTGTAGTTGTGGCAATTTTTAATAATGAATCATCAGCATAGTCTACTAATTTATTACTTTATTTATAAGTATTGGACTCATGTTTTCATTGCAACCAACAGCCTTTAAAATACCATCTTTAGCTAAAAAAAGTAGGGGACAGGGAACATCCTTGTCTTACCCCCCCCCCCAAGTATTGTTGTTTGGTTATTAAAATTGTTGAATTTATACAAATTTGATATTTTGTTTGATAAAATAAGAGGTTATTAGATTGTACTAAGAAGAAGGAAGATTTGTTTCATAATTGCAAAAATATAATCTCTGATGATAGTAGCAAAAGCATTATTGCATCTAATGAACAAAATACAACATCAAGTAGGTCTTTGTTACATTTTTATTTTTAACATATAATCTAATTGCTTTCAGTGTTTGAATGACTGTTGACATATGTTTTCCCTGCCATAAACCCAAACTGGTTGGGATGTAAGTATTTAGTAATTTGGGAAAGCAGAAGTAGAATTACAAAATTTTGGAAATAATTTTATAATCGCAGTTAAGTAGTGTGATGGGTCTTTAAGTATTGTGATGGGTCTATAATTGCTGCAGCTAATTCCATATGCATTATTTTTTTAATTAAAATTAATTTAGCTAAAGAAAAATATGGATTGATGAGTTCTCTGAAAATGTTAAATACATTTTGAGATTTAAGTGTTCTGGAATCATTTGGAACATGTTTATAGAGATCTATAAGAAGAATATTTGGACCAGAGGTCTTATTATCAGGAAAAGATTTTATGATTTCACAAATTTGATCTATAGAGAAAATAACATCAAAGTGGACTAAAAATGCATCTCTATTAATAAATTCTTCTTTATCAGTCCAACAGAATATATATATTAGATGAAAAAAAATATCATAATATAATTCAAATTCAGCTAACATTTCCTTTGTGTCTTTATACTCATAACCTTAGATACTGATCAGTTTAATAAGATTATTGTTTTTATTATTTCCCTTAAGTAAATCTTTGAAAAAAGTTCCATGGGCTTCAGCTTGAACTTACTGTTTTTTTCTGACTGTATGCAATTTCTAATTACTAAATTCTTATAGGTTCATAGGTTGGTAGTAGGCTATCAGACCTAGGGCCTATACAAGCCTAGCCATAACAATTCCATGGCTATTTCTTCCCACACTATTTACTTCCCTGGACCCCTGTCTAGCAGGGTGACTGACATGATCCCCGGGGTGAATTTCCTTTCTCCCATCCAATCGTCAAGGTTCCTTTTGAAGAGGGCCAAAGAGGCACTCTGCTTGACATGTATGGGCAGTCTATTCCAGAGTCTGGGGAGTCTCTGGGTCAGGAACCTATCCCTCCAAATTATTGTTAAGATAATTTAGCCATTGAGTCAAATATAAATATAGCACCCTTCAGATATTCAGAAGTCATCAGAATAAACCTGTTGTTTAAAAAGAACATTTAATTAAAGTATGATTGAGTTCCAATAAGTAATGACATAGTTAAAATTCTTGAAAAAAGAATGAAGAATGAATGAGTACAAATGGGTAAAAATGAAAATGAGTGGAGTGGTTTTGTCTGTTTGTTTTGTTCAAGAATTGACACAATTACCTCTTAACTGTTACATGTTTGCTTTAGAATCAATAAATCAACTTGGTTTTAAAGGATTCCAAAATTAGAAGGGTTATAGACTGTATAATAACTATCCCTCTTGCAAGGAGTTGCAACCAATATGCACTGGTAATTCGTGCTACATAGTTCAAATGGCTTAAGTTATTACCAGCTGTAAACTATACAGAGTTAAACTACAACTAGCTTGCCTCACATATTTCAAAGTCACTTTTTCTATTATTACTTTTTGTCAGAAACATTGGTATTAAAGAATATTATGTATTTCAGTTTCAAATCTCTTTGGGGGAAAAGAGATAGAAATGAGGGACAAATGAGGAAACATGGGAATGAGTGGATTATTAAAAGAAATGGCATGCATATCTCTCAAATACTGTGATTTTTGATAGATTTTGCCTTGTTCCCCCTAATTACAACTTTTTAAAAGTACATACATGGTTGAAGAGTCTGGTACCTCAAGGAATTTTGGTCTAAAACGGCAGAGTGATTTTTTTTCTGACTCTCTGTTATGACTTTTAAAAGCCAAAGATGACTTCTAATGCTATTCAGTGACTGAAATATATGAACATGGCACTAGTTAGTAATAGATTATACACTTGAAAAAGTGTAATACATATATATATATAGAGATGCACACTTGAACAAAGGACATCATACATACTTAGAACTTGCTTATCACTTGGTGGACTAAATTAGATTATTCACATAGTACCCATATCATTTTATGACCATTATGCACACTGATACTCCTGATACATGAGTAAATGACACTGTTCTAACTGCGAGATTAATTTGGATTTGGAATCTAACACATACATCTTGGTATGTGTAATAAACAAGATTTAATATCTGATATCTGAGATTTAAAATTACATTTGATATTTTATCTTTGTGAAACAACAACTAAAGGCTGGTTTACAAGATTATTTAAGAGAATGAGAATAACAGGTTTATAAGTTTACAGATTTATAAATTGGATTAACCCTTTACCTGAACATGCACATTTATTTTGTTATTTAATTACTTTTGAGGAGGGGAATGTTAGACATCATGAATGTGCCTTTATTTTCTATGATTATATTATGCATTTCTCTCTTTAAATGTATGCTTTATAAAGGCATTCTAGTTCTGGAATAGAAAGCAGTTTTAAAAGCTGATTGCAGCTAGGCAGGATCCTTGATAAATATAACTGAAGTACAATACAGAACAGCTTGTGCTGACATGAGCAAACATTGTTTGAAGGAAATAAATGCATCTTTATGCTGACAGGATTGTTTTAAAAACATGAGTCAAGGGAAAGTAGAAAACATGTGACAAAGATCATGAGAAATTATATTCTTAATTGTGAAACTTTCTCATGAATTTTAAGTAAGAACCACTCTTCTGATATATGCTAGACCATTAGAAGGATCACACACACACACACACACACACACACACACACACACACACACACACACACAGATTTATATATATATATATATATATATATATAAGGTTATATATACATATTATATATATGCAAGGTTACTATAAAAGGCAACATACTTAGTTAATCAGTAGGTTGTACTTTGACTATTAATTGCATTACATCCTTTCCTGTCTCCTTTAGCAGCTATGTAACAGCTATGTACAAGTGCCTTATGAATATAAATTCTGTGCCTTTCATGCCTACCAACATGAGTGAGTCATGATTTATTACAGCATGTATTCTGATAGAATACAGAAAAGTCTACATTTTGAGAAAGTGGACCAGCACTCAGCATCATGCAATGAAATGTTTATGGAGACAACTGCATGAGGTATATGTAAACAGCAGCATAAAGCAAATGAGTCTGCAATTAATTCAGGACTGCTATGCGTACAAGGGGAAGGCATGTTTTCATTGTAGTAAAGAATCACATGATGCCTGTGACTACTGGATTAGAGAAAAAGACTGTAGAAAATGCTATAAAAGATTTCATGTTGAATTAGTCTACAGACAGAATGGTGCTACAAAAGATTAACAAGGAGTGTAAAATGACAAGTGCTCTATAAGTGTACACAACATTTTGCATACAGACAATGACATCAAGGCAAACTGGAAGGTGACAAAGAATCTAAGTAAAAGACAATAATGAATTTAGAGCTGCATAAAATGGCAGAAAATTATTACAAAATGTAAATCGCCATCAAAGTTCCATGAGTGAAGTTGAAAATGGAATGAGATACAAAGCCAGAGTATACAATTTCTACTATGAATTGCAATGAAATGTTTTTCAGCTTTACCACTGTGGAAGTCAGTTTTGTTAAAGATGCATGTAGTTAAAAGAGTATCCTCTGAGATCAAACTAAATATGACAAGTGATTTGTAGTGTTAAAATGCACATTAGAATGTATGTGCTGAAGAAAACTGGCCAACACTGTCTGGCAGAAAATAGATAAGAACATTTAATTAATCTGGTATTTAACTAAGATATTACATATACCATTGTAGAATGGAAGTCATTGTGCCACAGCTACAGATGATAAACAGGTTTTTGTAATGGAATGGGAACATAAATGCCAGAAATGATCTAGAAATATTATAGTTAAAGCCTGTGCAAGGCTCATATAGTCTGTACACATTGCAGTTTTAGGTGTAGCAAGAGACAGAGAGATTGGAAAGTGCTAGAATGTTGTCCAAATTAGAATGAGATGAATTGATCATATCAATTATTCCTGTGACAAAAAGGAGCAGGGCAAGAAATATTTACATCTGTGGAGATTTTGAATTTGCCATAAAACCAGTGTTGCATAATGTATGATATCCATTACAACAAATGGGTGCAGTTTCTGAGATATTCTCTTTAATCACATTCTAGCAGAGCAGTGTTGCCTTTTTATACTATGACCATTTTCATGACAGTAGTGGAGCAGTAAAAAAAATCTACTGAAGCACAGCATTAGCATTTGTTCTTGCCTGGGATGCCTCTGTTGTACAGTTTGCACCAATTTCAGTGAACAAAAGGCTGACCTACTAACTCTACTAGCCACTTCCAAAAAATACTTTCTTTGTGTTTAGATGGTTAGTTTTGAGTGGTATGATATGTTGTGTTTCATCTAGGTTGGCCATTTTGTTCATTAGAAGTGTCAGATTTTCATTTTTGGGGGCATTTGCTGATATGAATATGGTACTCTGGATTTTAGCAGTGTGGTCTTCTACTTACCCATATGAATTCTGTTGTACAATGGTATCTTTCATGCCAACTCAAGAGGATGGAGAGTGAGGCATATCATATGTCATAGCCCCAACACTGTCATGTAGTTATACCTTATCTGACAGTCCTGCCATAGCTGTACATGGTCCCAGTAAGGTGACATTGGGACTAGTGTTGTGCTGATTTAAGCTTCAGCTTTGTCCAGCACAAGTACTCCAGGTGAAGCTTATGCCATCACTCATCCCCCACAGTGGGGATACATACACTTGTAGAATGCAGTGTAGAGGGCACCCTAGCTTGAGGCACAGCTTTCCCACTGGCTATTGTACTTATGTCCTCACCTGTTTTAATAAAACATCCAATAACAACGGGTGCCTAACAGACACAGTGGATGGTGTGGCTGATTCCAGCAGTTTGATGCATTCATTGTCTGCATTGTACTTCATCAGCTGACAAGTCTGTATGATCACTGCCAACTTCATAAGACTGTGTGTACATATTAATTAAACATTGATAGTCTTGACTGCCCTTTTTATTGCATAATTTGGGGAGAAATATAATGATTAAGCATGCAAGTCTTTCATTACATAGAACTTGTAGCACAAAATCTAAATACAATCACATTTAAAACATCCTAGTCAAAGCAGTATAAACAACTGCTGCTATGATTTATGTTGAGTAAAATCATCATTGTAGCCATAAAAAACCTTTTGTTCGTAGATATGACATTCTCTATAAAGTTAAATTGTTCCACTAGCTAAAGGAAATTACCAGAAACCTGAATATCTCATCTTGCCCACACCCCTGCCTCCTTTACTACAGTGTACAATGTGGTTAGGATCCCCAGTAATCAAAACCTAACATATTCCAGAGTGCGAAACAGAAATTTTACAACAGGCAATGCTGCTTCTCTTAATCTTATATAATAAAGGCTCCCCATCATAAAAATATGCTTTGATTGACACCACCAGGTCCAGTAGGTATCTGTCCTGTTCATTCTGCTCTCTTAAACTGGTAGCATCTGTTGCTTGTGGATCAGTCTGGTATATGTGAATACCAGTGAGAGAACATTCATAAACCTATACTACACCATTATGACCCAATCCAATTACTTGTCTGTAACCTTTATCATCAGCTCATCCTTCCAGATGCAGAAAAGTTCTTCAGAAGGAGTGGAGAATATCTGCAAAATCTCATAATACAGAATGGAAACAAAGGACTTTCATAAGTGCAACTCTTGGGCACATGGTGTGGAGATGGGATTCTTCTCCTTGGATGTCTTAGGTTGGGTTTTACTCAGAACAGTAGAGGTAAAAGATATTATAATTGTAAAACTTTTTTATCTATACTATTTCTACCCTGGTGTATTCCCATCATCTGCTGCATCTCTGAGAGCTTCCCCTATGTTCTAGTGTCAAAGGGCTTGACTTATCCTTCTGGACTGTAGCAATTCCTAATGAGGAGGACAAGCCCAGCAAGAGATACCTGTCTTCTGAACATGGGCAGGGAGCAGGTGTGTCAGTTCTAGATGCAATGCCATCCTCACTATTACACTGGGAAATGTTATTGTATTTAACCTAACTTCTCCCACACCAGTCTGCCATCTGTCCAACTGAGGCAGGGACCATAGTACTGGATCAAGTATGGCATGGATACACTCCAAAAAAAGTATCTGACAGCATCCCACATTATAAAAAGTATCTGACAGCATCCCACATTATAAAAAATATCTGACGCATCCCACATTATAAGAAAGTATCTGACAGCATCCCACATTACAAAAAAAGTATCTGAGAGTATCCCACATTATAAAAAATGTCTGACAGCATCCCACATTATAAAAAAGTATCTGACAGCATCCCACATTACAAAAAAGTATCTGACAGCATCCCACATTACAAAAAAAGTATCTGAGAGTATCCCACATTATAAAAAATGTCTGACAGCATCCCACATTATAAAAAAGTATCTGACAGCATCCCACATTACAAAAAAGTATCTGACAGCATCCCACATTACAAAAAAAGTATCTGAGAGTATCCCACATTATAAAAAATGTCTGACAGCATCCCACATTAAAAAAAAGTATCTGACAGCATCTCACATTACAAAAAAGTATCTGACAGCATCCCACATTATAAAAAAGTATCTGATAGCATCCCACATTATAAAAAAGTATCTGACAGCATCCCACATTACAAAAAAGTATCTGAGATTATCCCACGTTATAAAAATGTCTGACAGCATTCCACATTATAAAAAAATCTCTGACAGCATCCCACATTACAAAAAAGTATCTGACAGCATCCCACATTATAAAAAAGTATCTGACAGCATCCCACATTAAAAAAAGTATCTGACAGCATCCCACAATATAAAAAAGTATCTGACAGCATCCCACATTACAAAAAAGTATCTGACAGCATCCCACGTTACAAAAAAGTATCTGACAGCAGCCCACATTATAAAAAAATATCTGACAGCATCCCACATTATAAAAAAAAATCTGACAGCATCCGACGTTAGAAAAAAGTATCTGACAGCATCCCACATTATAAAAAATACCTGACAGCATCCCACATTACAAAAAAATTATCTGACAGCATCCCACATTATAAAAAAAAATCTGACAGCATCCCACATTATAAAAACATATCTGACAGCATCCCACATTACAAAAAAAAGTATCCTGGAGCATCCCACATTATAAAAAAAATCTGACAGCATCACACATTACAAAAAAATGTATCTGATAGAATCCCACATTACAAAAAAAGTATCTGACAGCATCCTACATTATTAAAAAATATCTGACAGCATCCCACATTATAAAAAATATCTGACAGCATCCCACATTACAAAGAATGTATCTGACAGAATCCCATATTCATGGATAAAGGAGTGCTTACAGATGTATAAGATACATCCTACATTGATCAATTACATTAGAGTGACCATCAAACAGTGGAAAACTACTTTGAAATTAAGCCATAACAAAGGGCAAATTATTATCCCGGGGTAAAAATTCAAAGGGGGGGGGGTGTTCCTAGGTAGTTCTTTTTCACCAATGTTGTTTTGTCTTGCCCTTAAGCCATTAAGCTGTTTACTTAATAGATTAGGTCTTGGTTGCAGTTTGGCTCCTAGAAAACAAATGTGTTTAAAGATTTCTCATCTACTTTTGTGGCTGACTTAAAACATATAGTTCATCAAATGAGGGTTAGAAAGCACAACTGGTGATAAAAGAATGGCATTCAGACTTGCTAAATGTGCAAAAGCAACACATAAAACAGGAAAGTTGCAGTATCAAGAAAACATCAGTCTGGGGTAGGAATGTGATATACAGGAACTTGAGCAGGAAGGGAAACCGTATAGAAATATTTGAGAATTGATGAAGGATTGGCAATAAAATGTGAATAAATGCTAATACAACTCAGAAAGGAATACTTCAGAAGACTAAAACTGATATTGAGAACAGCTTTGACATCTAGGAATAAAGTCCAAGCCATAAACCAATTTGCTCTTCCTGTTGTAGCTTACCATTTTGGGTGATTGACTGTCCCCAAAAGGTACTGGATCACTTGGGCAGAAATACAAGAAAAATGATTCACCCTTATCAAATTATATATAAAAATCAATTCTATATTCCATGCTCTGCAGGTGCTATGGTACTCCTCAAAAGAGATTACATGTATAGATCTGCAGTCATGGGACTGCTTACATATCTGCTGACCTCATCAGATACAAATGTAGTGAAAGTTTTAAAACATGAGGAGAATTAGTCTAAAATGATCTCTCTGCTTAATTTAGCAGAAGCATTTAGTTGGTAAGTGGGAAAGGATTTCAAACTGGAAGTAGTCAAAAATCAGACAGCAACTGAATGCCAAAAAAAAAAAACAAAGAATATAAGGAGAAGAATCAAATGAGAAAGGAAGAAATGTGGAAAAGTCATAAATATAGGTGGAAGTACAGAGCCCTCCTGGAACAAACTCATGTTGACCATGATGTGACACAGGAATGGTTAATGAGAGGTAAGTTGAAACCAAATGATGAAAGGTTAATAATGGCTATATATGCAGGATAGAGGACTACATACAAGTTGGTTTACAAAGCCCATTGAACATGTGGGAGAAACAGACAAATGTAGGTTCTCTAAAAAAGAATTAGAAATAGTTGTACACCTTGTTCCTAGGTGTGATATACTCATGGCAGAGGGTCTGTACACTGAAAGGTACTGTAATGTGGAAAGATTGTTGCACTGGGGATTGTACAAACACTATAATATAGAAGTAGCTGAAAAGCATTGGAATCATGCACCACAAAGCATTATAGAGAATGATGAAGTATACATCACATCGGATCACCCATTATCAACAGTTCAAAAGATAGATGCAAGAAAGACAGATATAGTAGTCCACGAAAAAAGACAAAAGTATCACTGATCATTGAAATTGCTGCATGTAATGATTATATTATCTCATATTCAGAGGCACAAAGTCATAAAATATCTGGATCTGCAGGCAGTAAATGAGAGCAATGTGGACGAATGATCTCCAGACAGTTGCAATACTAGTGGGAGCAGTGGGTCCAATAAAACAATCTACAGTCATATTTACATATGTCACCTATACCCATAACTCCATATGAATTGCAGAAGGAGCCAAAGTACATTGTGAGTGTTACAAAGAGCACTTTTGGCTAACATCAAGAATTAAAAGCAATACTCATTTCTTGATCTTTAATTATAACCTGACTTAGTAAAGGGGTCCATTCCTATCATGGTATTAGAAACTAAACCATGGGAAATGTTACTGAATTTAGTCTAACTTCTCCCACACCAGGCTGCTGTCTGTACCTCTGAGGCAGGGACTGTAGTGTTTGATCTAGACACATGTATGCCTCCACACCAATAAACATCTCAACTACAGCAAAAAGTGTAGCCTGACATTTCCAGGCAAACAAGTCAGTCTTGCACTCCTGTTGAAATACCCCCCCCCCCCCACCCCAGCCTCTGCTAGTAGTCATCAGTGACTGTAGCCACCTCCACCTAGTCCCACAAGCACACAGGCACATCATTGATCTTGGTTCATTTTGGATGCATTGAGGGCTTTTTTCCTACTTCACCATAGAGCCGGCATGTAGTTATGAATATTTTCATCAATGTAAGGAATGCCCATCTGCCCTCTTTCTCAGTTTCTCCAGTTCATTAATGTTCCTGGTTCTTTTGTGGAATAGATCATTTCAAAAATGCCCCCCCTCCATTCACTGTGGAAAGTATATCAAAGAAGAATCAGGTTCAACTATATGGCAGCTCCCAAATTCTATTCTGCAGTCTCCATCCCCTTGTATCTTTCACTGTTCAGCACGTATATGCCAACACATTGTTTTCTAACCCACTAGATCCCACTGATCCAAGTCCAGAATTCTTTTTAATCATTGGGCTAGTTAATGAATTAGAAATGCATCTGAATCTAGCCATACACATTCTTGTGACTTTTCAATTGTGTGTGCATTTTGCTTTTAAATGAAACTTGACCTATTGAGCCTGGTTCATTGAACAGATTTGAATCTATGAAGAGTTTAACTTAGTTCAACATTGTACAACCTCAGAATAGGCTATGTTGATTGGGACTTTGCCTGTTGCACTGGTAAGTGTGAAGGTTTGCCCCACACTTTAGACAGGATTGAAAATTCAGCCTTGTTCAGCAGAATGAAATTGAAAAATTAGGATTCATGAAAAGGTTGACTGAATTCATGTAACATATTCATTTTGGTGTAACTTTGCTATTTGGTGTTTGATATAGGTATGAAGAACAGTATATAGTTGCAGATTGGGTAGCTTGTTTTAATATGGGTGTGTAACTTTTGCACCCATTTATGCTAATTTGGTCTTGTTATTAGGTAACCAATTATGTGTTTAATTCTGTTAATATTGTATTAAATATTATTTTTATAGATATTTGGACAATTTATTTATTATATGGACTGGTGACAAGCATAAGTTGAAGGGATTTTTTTGATTATTTGAATTCAATTACTTCTGTTTTAAAGTTTATTTTTTCCCATTTTTGATTATGAATTTAATTATTTAGATATTAATGTTTACAAAGATGATAGTGATAATTTTTTCTTCTTCTAAGGTATACAGAAAATCTATATTTCTGAATGTGTATATCCATTGTACTAGTAATCATTGGCACAAAATTAATATATTTAAGGGGAAATTTATCAGAATATCAAGTCTGGTGAGTAATGATCAAGTATTTTTGGATGAACTAAAGCTGGTTATAAAAATGTTCTTTAATAGAGGTTACCCCTAGATATGTTAAGGCACCTGGCAAATGAAATAATTATAAGAAGGGAAGTAGATTTTAAAAGGGGGTACTTACATGAAAGCATTTGAAAAAGACAAACAACAAAAACTTTATCAGGTTGTGGTTTTACCTAATATGAAATACAGACATTTGAAATGTGTACGGGCTATCACAGAAAAACATTGGTTGAATGTTTTACAGTACAATGAGAACACAAAGATATTGGGTTCAAAGTTCATTTTCTCATATAGGTGAGGTTTTAATTAAAAAAAAACAATCTGAGGGAAGGAAAGATATGTCTTCTTACATTAATAAAGAAGAAAAAAGAATGGCTAAATGTGGTAGCTGTAAATTTTGTTGCTACATATATGAGGGACCTTAGAAGAATATGAACAATACTTTATACAAACATTCACTTGTTTTTTTTTTTTTTCAAACACCTTTATTGAATTATCACTTGTGAAACAGGTAAATCTGCATTCATATAAAAGTAATCAAACTATAATTAACATAACAAACATTATACTTTACATATATTACTATATATCATATAACCTAAGCAATATTACATAAATTATTCAATTCCTGCCTTTTTTAAAACAGTAAACATCTTTAATAAACCATCACTTACTATGTAGGCAATTATACATTTATATAAATGAAAAAACACACCAGCACAATCCTAGTTGCAAGCATTTTACATCACCAACCATATTGACACAGTCCTAGTTGTAAACATTATACAACACTTATAATCTACCTAATCATTCCCACTCAAGCATTGCATAGCTCAATTAAGTCCTGCTGCCTTTTAAACCGCATTCCTCCCATGTATGTATTGTTCCCACAATTCACATTTTTTTATGTAGTTTGCACCTACCCTTTTCTAAAGATCTCAATTCTACTTATTTTATCTCTGTTACTATATTCACTACTTCTAGTATAGTTGGTTTAGATTTGGATTTGCATTTTCTAGTAACTGCTTTTTTGGCAGTCACCATTATTAGACACAGCAAGGCCATACTATGTCTAGGCAATAGCGATTCTGTATCATAGCTCAGAAAAATCATCTTCCTCGTCTGACCAATCTGCCCACCCAGCATCTCAGACAGTACATCCCACAAGGAATCATACTCTCAACCTCTTAGAGCAAGAAATATGGACAAAGCCATAAATAAAAGTGGGACAAAGCCCCCCAAATAGGAACAATTTTTAAATATTGCTCTTACAAATTTAGAAAGTTAATAGAATAACAGGTTTAGCATTAGCATGAATTTTCTGAAGGGATGTAGTTTGAAACCTAAATGTTTGTCATCAGTTTCTAACTTCAACCTTTAATGATTTGCCACTAGATTGCCAGAAAACCACAATTTTATGAAATATAGACAAAAGATATGAGGCAACAATCTGGACATTCTGCAAAAAATCTGTACTGTTGAGAGATATGCAGGGAATCCTTAAAGTCTGCCAATTCACCACACTCCCAGAAAATATATTCCCAATTACCTCTTTCTTCCCAATCAAACCCTCAACATTTGCTGTCTGCCTGAGGAAAAATTCTCTGGAGACTATTTGGGGTATAGGAATATCTATGTAAACATTTCCAGGCAAAATCCTAAATCTTCTAGATTTTTTTGCATATTTGGGAGACATACATATATTCTCCCATTGTTTCTTTGTGAATTGCTTATCCAATCTCTCTTCCTAATCCTTTCTAACCTCCTCTGATTGATTCTTATAGCTATAGTGCAATATTTTATATGCTGTACTAATTATTCCTTTTTTAATGGCAGCTTCTGTTCTAGATTCCACTAAAAACTCTACCAGTGCTGCTCTTTTGTTTAGAACCCCCTATTTCTTTCTCTTTATCTATACTCTGATATCGGTCCTTGATAGGGAAGGTAATCTCTAACCTAAAGTCCAAATAAATTCTTGGCATCTTCCCATTCTATTATCGTTCCCTCTCTAGTCATTTGTTCCCAATACCTTGGTTCCTTTGCCAGTTTTCTCCAATAAATTCCAGCCACCTCTTGCCTATTGTCTATATCCCTAATTGCAGCCATCCCTATCAGTAGAATCTCCTTTCTCCGATCCTATGTTGGCTTAGTTTTTAGAATACTGTCTGCTACTTTATGGATATAATACTCTGTATGATTACTGTTATTCTCCTTAAAGGCCTGCATCCAAAAATCTCAGTCTCTCCTTGTTCCTTGAGCTTCCCCCGTTTCATCAGCATCCCTTTCCATTTTGAATTATAGTTCACTTATTTGTGTCAGTTTTGATAAAATGCTGTTTTTTGGATTAGAGAAGGTTAAAAATTCATTAGAGGGGCAATTGGGGGAATATTTTTGGAATACAAGGATGTTAGATGGCAGCTGTTATTAAATGCACAAGTTACACCACATATTAATGAACTGATTTCATTGAAGAGTGCTCTGAGTCTTAGGTCAGCTAAACTTTCAGAAAAAATGCAAATAGTTTTATATGTGTATGTGTATATATATATATATATATATATATATATATATATAAATATATATATATAAAATCTTTAGACTAATTAAACTATTCCTGTAAGATTTCTCTGTTTTCACTAATTGTGGCTGCTGTATATGAATATACTACTATTAAGACTCACTGCATTTTGTATCTAAATATACTTTGTAAACTTTGTAGTTTTTTTTGTTACATGTTATTCATATGTGTGGAGCTTTTCTCCCAAGCCCTCCACTGAAAATGGATCTGTGTCCAGTGGACTATCCTGGTTAACAAATGTAAAATAAATCAATAATAAATAAAATATAACCAGTAACTCTGTTTCTAGGGATTCTCAATCTTTGTGAAGTATGTGCATACAGTATTGCAACAACCTAAGGGTGAAATACCTGGACCATTTACTGGCTGTTACCTGTACTGTTACTCTGTCTACCTTTGCTACTACCACAGGTTCAATTAAGCTCTGACGTAGGCTGACATTTACTTTTGAATCAAGTCTCAGACTCCCAGGTCTCCTTCCCTTGTGGTAGCCCAGTGACTCAGAGTTTATTTCACTAGCTGTAGCTTCCCAAATTACAAGTTTGTTCCTTGTATTACAATACCATGCTTGCAATTTATGTACCTCACCCACGTGCATTCTGTTTTATAATTGGCAACAGTGATTATGAATAGCTCCTCCCTTTGTTTAAGCACAGGTTGTTTAACAGCCACCAATTTGGTTTCTTGTATATTACTAGCCATGTTAATATACAATGTATTTTTAACATCATCTGCACTAAACATGTTCATAGGTTCATAGGTAGGTACTAGGCTATCTGCCCAGGGGCATTTATAAGCCTAGCCACAGAGTGATGGCTTTCGCCTCCCCATTAGATTAGTAACCTGGGCCTCTAAAAGGGCTCCTGAAGTGATCCCAGGGTAGAACTTACGATTACCCATCCACTCATCAAGATTTCTCTTGAAGAGGGTCAGAGAGGAGCTCTGTCGAATATGGATTGGGATTCTATTCCAGAGTGAGGGGAGTCGCTGGGAAAGGAATCTATCCCTCCAGTATGTCCTGTTTATTGTTATGCATACGTTCAAGTCACTAGAACGAGTGGTTCTGAGGGATCTCATTTTTTTGAGGTGAAGCATGTCCATTAGTTCAGGGTTTGACATGGCCCTATAGGTCAGGCATAGGTCACCTCTGAGCAGACGGTAAGTGACTGAGAAGAGCTGGAGCTTTTTTAGTCGTGCTTCATAGGGTAATTGTTTACGGCCCTTAATCCTTTTAGTGAGGTACTTCTGTGGTCTTTCTAGTTGTTGCAGGTGTATAGTGAGGTACATCCCAAATGGGGCATTGTACTCTATTATGGGTCTAATGAGTGAGGAGTAAAGGGGCACAATCACCTCCTTGGATCTGGATGAGAAACCCTTTGTGATCAGGTGTGCCACATAGAAGGATTTCCTGACCATTTTGGCTATGTGGTTCTCAAAGGAGAGCATGCTATCTACTTGGGTATCCAGGTCCCTAATTACTTCTTCTGTACTTAGTGGATTCCCATCTATGTGGTAGTTTGTAGGTACTTTGTTTTTCCCAAATGGGATTACTATGCATTTTTTGGCATTTAGCTTGAGGCCGTGACTTTGACACCAGGTGTTTGTCTCTTAGAGACCCTTTTGCAGGATGTCTGTGTCAGCTGGAGAGTCAATTATTGCACCCAATTTACAGTCATCTGCGAACTTGGTTAGCCACAGTCCCTCCGCATTTGCCTGTACTTTGGAGAAATATATATCGAACAGGAGGGGTCCCAGGACTGACCCCCGTGGGATTCCACTTGTGACTGGTTTAGAGTCAGACATGGCGCCTGCCACTCTTACCATGTGGGTTCTGTCTGAGAGCCAATTGGCAACCCATCTCG
Organism: Protopterus annectens; assembly: GCF_019279795.1. NCBI lineage: Eukaryota > Metazoa > Chordata > Ceratodontiformes > Protopteridae > Protopterus > Protopterus annectens. The sequence goes on from NC_056743.1 coordinate 1,327,225,669, forward strand.
TGACCTGGGGGTTGATATTTAACCTGGTGAGTTTGTCTATGATTCCTGAGTGTGGGATGGTGTTGAACGCCTTAGCGAGGTCCAGATATGCTGTGTGGACCACCTTCCCTTTATCTATGGCCTTGGTGACTGTTTTGAAGAAGTTGACCAAGTTCAGGAAGCAAGATCTGCCTTTAACAAAGCCGAACTGGGTGGGGTCCAGTGTCTGGAGGTTCCCAATGTCCCTCTTAATGAGCTCCATGACAATGCGTTCCATGGCTTTGCAGACCAAGCTAGTCAAGCTTATAAGGCGATAGTTCCCAGGGTCAGTTGTGGCACCACCTTTGTGGAGTGGTACGACTGTTGCTGTACGCCATTCTTTGGGTACATAGTCTGTAGAGAGGCTGAGTTTGAATAGTGTTTTGAGATGGGGGTTAGTTCATTTTGAAGTTCGTGTAAGACACAACCTGGGATACCATCTGGTCCCATTGATGCTGTGTTTTTGGCCTTTGCAAGGGCTGTCTTTACTTGTGTGTCTGAGATATCTGGAGCACCACATACTACTGGGATGGGTGCTAGCCCCTTTGGTGGAGGGGGGGGTGAAGTTTGCACTGAGCTTGTCAGCCAGGATGTTGGCAATGTCGGTTGGTTCAGTGTATTTATGGCCATTATGCACTAGCTCGGAGCATATCTGAGAGTTTGCTCCTAGACTCTTGACATAGTTAAAGAAGGCCTTGTGGTTATCCTTAGAGTCATTGGCTATTTTTCTTTCGAAGTTGGCCTTGGATGATTTAATGAGGGAGCACAGTTTTTTACTGATGTTAATCAGAGATGCCTTCTTATTTTGGGATTTTTTTTATATCTTGCAGGAGTTTCCTCCTTCTGTTGTAAAGTTTATTTATAGCCGGAGTCCACCAGACTGGCTTCCTCTTTTTTTGAGGAGTTGGTCTTGGTTTTACTTGGGATTGCTCGGTCCATACATTCTTGAAGGTGTTCATAGAATGCACTTGTAAAGGATTCTGCCAATGGGTCATCATTTTCCATTTGATTGGGAGCTTTGAAACTTCCCACCTCGGTCTTGAGGAGTGTGAAGTTGGCTTTAGAGAAGTTTTTTACCTTGATTTCCTTGACTGTGTGTGTGTGTGTGTGTGGGGGGGGGGGGGGGTCAGGATGTGGATGTCCAGTGTGATTAGTTTGTGATCTGATCTTACCAATGACAAGTTTACCTCAGGTGTGGAACATAGGTTCCCCATGTTGGTGATGACCAGGTCCAGTATGTTGTCACCTCTTGTGGGAGTGGTGATCAGCTGTTCCAGGGCGTTTGAGTTTATAAACTCAAGGAAGCGTTGGGCTAGGGCATTTGAGCTTGAGTAGTTTTCCCAGTCAATGTTTGGATAGTTGAAGTCACCCAGTAGCATGGTGTTGGGTAGACTCTTCATACTTTCTAATGTTCTCAGGAATGCTGTGTGAGGGTCCTGAGACAAGGTGGGAGATCTGTAGCAAGCTATAAATTGAACAGTCAATTTACCCACTGTCAATTGCACTTGGATGGTCTCAGATTCCACGTGCTGTGCTACTAGCCTGGAGGTGTGGGTGTTCTTGATGAATATGGACACACCCCCTCCTTTTGTGTTCCGATCCTGTTAAGGAGGCAAGTGACCGTTATATGGCAGACTCCATACTTACTCCCCTTCATCTGACATCATGCTCTTTTTTCTCCACCATGAATCAAGTAAAAAAATACAGAAGCTTTAAGTACCTCCTATGTTGTCTGTCTTACTCAGCATCGATCCTCTATTAGTTCCTTTTCAAGGGTTTCTGAAGTAACTCAATACCTTGGGGCTGATGGAGCCATGTCAGAAGGTGATTACTATTAGCACATTCCTATGTGGACCCCACAATGGGGATGTTTTTCCACAGTGTAGGGCTTACACTTGGCCATTACAAATGTTCAAGGATACAACTATAATAGTTATTATTATGAATTCTGGTTTGATTTTATAGTAATAGTCTGAGAAAGCAGAAAGGTATTTTTCGACAAGTTTAATAATGCTAAATAACTTTAAATGACCTGATGCCACTAGGAAGGATATAGAGAACCCTAAAGTCCAGATCCCTGTTTCAAGTCTTTTAAGTCAGAATTTAGGGGCAGTAAGCAGTGTACTGTCTGCAGAATGCAATGCATAGACCCTGACTATAAATGACATAGATGCAGGGTATAAATATAGCTTGGAATCTAAGCATGTTCTAAGAAAATGCGGTTTAATCTACACATTAGGGTTACCAAAACAAGACGTGTTTGATATGAAAGGATGGAGCTTAAAATTACCAGCAATGAGCAGCTGCAAAGTTGAAAAAAATTTGGTATGACCATGAATGGGGTAGAACTACAACAGGCTGTGAGATCAGTTTGAAAAGATGCTGGTTAAAAAAAGTATGCTTTTTACATTCGACGAGTTGCGGTTACTTGCCTTGAAATTATGACTGGGACTCCTGTGACACACTTATTGGTGAAGGAAATTGAAGATTCAGTAATATGCAGCTGCAAAGTTGAAAAAAATTTGGTATGACCATGAATGGTGTAGAACTACAACAGGCTGTGAGATCAGTTTGAAAAGATGCTGGTTAAAAAAAGTGTGCTTTTTACATTCAACGAGTTGCGGTTACTTGCCTTGAAATTATGACTGGGACTCCTGTGACACACTTATTGGTGAAGGAAATTGAAGATTCAGTAATATAGCAGTCGTACTTAATGACCTAAAGGTAAGCAGGTTGTTTGAGAAAGCAGTAAGGAAGGACTGTGGGATATGTGTAACTACAGACATTACCACCCTATGTTCAGTCAAATCACTCAATGAGTTACTCTTCCTTCATTTTTTGCATCATGAAGTGTAACTTAAAAACATAAAAAAAAATATGTTTGTTTGTGTGTGTGTGTGTGTGTGGGGGGGGGGGGGGACCCATTGCACCCCGTATAAGGAGTTTGGCCTTCTCACACTGTTCTTAGTTATAGATATTGACTCTATAGCCACACAATAGTAGAGAAAAGTGAAAAATTCCACTGTAGTGCACAGCTGGCCCACACTGTGGAAGTCAATGTAGTTCAATCAAACTGCAGTTAATAAAACTTGACAAAATTGATGAAAAGCTGTTCTTACAAGCCAAACTCATTGGTGTGTAAGATAACCGACTAAAAGAAATTAACATATAGGTTCATAGGTTCATAGGAGGTTACTAGGCTAACTGCCCTAGAGCCTATACAAGCCTAGCCATATTTATCCCGAGTTGCCCCAGTTGTCAGTGTTTAGGTGAGTAAAGTTCACAGGGGTAAGGGTCTATGGTAGTTAATGCCAACTTTCTTTGTCCAGGAAGTACATGGGCACCACCCCAGGAGTGAATTCTTGTTCCAGAGAAGTAACAGTCTCTGGGAGATGTATCTATTTCTCCAGCATGATCTGTTCATATCATATAAGATCCCTGGAGAGAGTGACCCTCCTGCAGTTTGATTTACAAATATGTAGCATTTCCATCAGGGAAGGGTCAGAGACTACCCTGCAAGCCAGGCATGGGTCACCCCTTAGCAACCTGTGGGAGAAAGAATTTCAGTCTTTCTGCATAAGAATTGTTTTGTGTACTCTGTAATTTCTTGGTGAGAAGCCTCTGCAGTCTCTTCAATAGTTGCAGGTGTCTGGTGAGGTACATGCAAAAGGGAACATTGTACTCCGTTATTCGTCTGATGAGGGCTGAGTATAATGGAATTATAACACCCTTAGATCTAAATGTGATGCCGCATCTATCTATATTACCTGATCGAACATTTAGGTTAGTGAATACCTAAACGTCGACCTGGTAATATTGAAAAATTAAAACAGTGAACGGCCGATGAATGAATTCCCTTGGCCGCAAAAAAAAAAAAAATGTAAACCAAAATGATGGGGGGGGGGGGCTATGCCCCCCACCCCCCAAACTAAATATACCAACTCTGAGATTGGTCTACAGTGGGGAAAAATCCACATAATATAGTCTTAAGAAAAGGAGATAGGAGCTTGATAAAAACTTTTAACTACTTCAAGAGAATCAAAAGAGTCCAAGTAGACATGATATTTGTGAAAAAAGTATGAAAACAAAAGAACATGGTTTGTGGATAGAAGTAGGTAGCTCGTGTGAGCTACAAGGAAGTATTATTTCACAGGAAGGGTGGTGGGTGATTACAACAGCCTTCCTGAGACTGACTTAGGGTTGAAACAGTGTATGATTTAACAATGCATAAGATGGGCTTAGAACATCCTTACAGGGTCACTGGAGGAGTTGGTTGAGGTGCTGGATAGGAAGGACTGCACTTTACCCATTAATTAAGGGGCAGTTTTAGTCATTAGAATATAATGTTTCTGTGGTCATTCTTTACAAGCATTTGGATGCTGAGGGAATGGTTCCATAAGGGACTAAAAATCAGTAAGCTTTAATGCTGCTGGCTTATCAGGACTAAGACATTTGTACTGCTTAATGCTGGTTGAGCAGTAGCTGACATTTAGATTAGTGGGGAGACCATGATTAGCAATCACTGTATGGAGGGTTAGGAAGGAAGATGATGGACTGTAAGAAGGTGTTGGAGAAGGGCTTTGAGGTAAATGTAGCAGATACAGGCTAAAAATAAAAGCTTATAAAACAAAGCAGTAGTATAAGCATCTGAATTAACAGGCTTTTCTTGAGGATGGGTTTTGTTGTACAAGAAACCTCTTAAGCATTCTGTACACTACTTCACTACTGATAGTAAAACCTTCAGAACTAACATGTGTTTCATTGCTAAACATAAAGTTCTATCCAGCCATCAATATTCAGTATGCTCCTCTAGATGACCTCTTCACTTCAGAATATTGAGAGAAAGAAAAAGAAAGGCAGTGAGGCAGAAACAGTTTTATTTCTGCTACATTAATTCTTAGTATGCTACTTTTACACCTTACTTGTACTGTGAATGCTTCTCTATGTGTAGACACACACACACACACACACACACACACACACACACACACACACACACACACACACACACACACACACACACACACAAATCTCCCATGTGCTTTGGGCAGTTCATACAGAGTTCACATCTGACATGAACTTGTGAACCTGTAGAGATGTTTGACTCAGCCTGTTTAAATTGGTACAATAATGCATTCAGCTCTGTTCCATCTTTCACATTTTAGGCCTTACAACTCTTGCTTCTGTCATCTGAAATTAAATGGGACTTATTTGTGCAATTTATAATGAAAGATTTGAGATCATTCTCTTCAAAGACCAGTCTCATTGCTGACTGTGGGACACATCTTAGAGTAGTACTTGACTGATCCCCTTTGTTCACCTGTACATTTAAATGTCTGCATTTTTCTCACTTTAAAATACTGATGGTTGATCTTTCAGAGTACATGCAGGTATGTGAGCTCTCAAGAAGCTTAATGCATGAGGTTTGCAGGTACTAAACCCAGTATTAGTAAGAACACTCCTCAGCAAGTCCAGTGCATACATGTATTCTGCCTCACAGCCCAACACATGAAGGTATGCTGTCCCCCCCCCCCCCCACACACACACAAACACACGTGCTTCCACTAAGTCTAGCTCACAAACAGGGCTATTACCACAGATTCCAACATCAGAGCCCAAAGAATACAGGTATGGACCAAATGAGACCACCACACATATCAGTGCTGGATCCAGGAATTTGCAGAAGGGGAGCATAGTCTGAAAAGTAGGCTACTGGGCTGGAGGCTCTAAAAGTCATCCAGGAGGTTGAAGATTAGACAGCATGTATGAAAACAAAAAATAGAAGGTACATCATCTTGAAATAATGATGACAATAATTCAACGTATTGCTCACATATATATATATATATATATATATATATATATATATATATATATATATATATATATATATATATATATATATATATATATATATATTTGCCACCTGAAAATCCATATTAAATCTTTCAACAATGATCATGTAAAGGTCCTGTGCTTTTGCAAAAAGCATGCCTCATCACCCCTATCCCTAAATGATGTTGCCTTCCTTGTAGACATCTATGTTTTCTTTGTGAGAAAATTGGAAGGCTTAATGACCACTGTAATGTATTTCAACTGGTTGTTCATAGGCACATGTAATGTTCTCAAGAACTTAAAGGAAGAGCCAGCAAACAAACAAACCCCTTGAAAATCATTTATTAATGATAATAAGGACAGCAAAAAAGTGCACAGACCGGTTTCGGCTGGTATACACAGACACAGCCTTCTTCAGTGTGAAACAAGTATACTTTGAGCATGCCTTTATATATGCTATAAATCATTCTCATTGGTTATTTAAAATTTGTCATTCAAACCGGGTGGGAAAAGCCCACCCAGTTTGACAATCCATTTTTTCTCTTTGGAATTCAATAATGCATGCCAACCTGTTTTATTGGATTTTTTGCCCTTAATAATATCAATGATTGTGAACATAAAAGATGCTGAAGGATGAATTGTGTGATGTTTGCATAAAGCATTATTCAATCTGCCCTGTTTAATGTTACTATAGTGCTCAGAAATTCTTAGTCTAAGTGGTCTCGATGTTTGACCTATGTAAAATGCCCCACAGGAGCATGTGGCTAAATAGATCACCCAATCTGAGCTGCAGTTGGCAAAGAATTTTATGTCATAAAGCTTGGAAGTGTTTCTGCTGGTGAATTCTTTTGTTTTGGAAACATGTAATGTTCTCCTCACAAGCCACTTAAAAAAGATTGACATATTCTGTATACACCTCTGAGATTCAATATGGGGGAATATAAATGAATTAGAGTGCACTAATGGCTAAAGTCATGTATTTCAATTGGATGTGGATAGACGGATATACTTTCCTCCAGGCATATCATCGGCATTGATCATGTAAGTGCCCAGTGGATTCACAGACCTTATGACTGCTCATGCCTACCCCAAAAAGATAGCCAATTTCTCTGTGCATCTATGTGGACTGATTGTTAGGAAAGTGAAACAAATATTGAGCACTGTAGTACATTTCATCTGGTTTGTCATGGATCATATATTACCCCAACAAGACATATTAAAAATGTTGTCACCTTGTGGGTACACCACTGCAAGGTGAAAAACTACTTACCACAGTGATGTATTTCAATTGATTCCTCATAGACACATATACTCTCCTCTTGATAAGACATATTAAACTTATAGCCATGTTTTATGTGCACCTTTGAAGACTTGTCAGGAAAGAATTAATGACCATAGCAATGAAATTTCAAATGTCTGCTCATAAACATGTATACTGCCCCCTGAAAAGCCATTTCAAATGATTCAAGAGTGATCATATAACTGATCTGTGATATTATAGACAGCATAACTCCTCACTCCTACTCCCCAAAAATAACCACTTTTGTATGTTCCTTCAAGTTTTGATTTGAGAAAATGAGAAATATTTAAGAACCACAGTAATGTATTTCAATGTTTTTTCTCACAAACACATTCACTGCTTCCTGACAAGTCACATCAACAAGATAGACATCTTCTGTATATAACTTTGAGACTGGATTGTGAGAAAAGTGAAAAAATTAACAGGTACTTTTTAACTGGTTGCTCATGGATACCTATAGTATCCCTGCTATGAGCCATATTAAGAATAGCCACTTTATTTGTGTATGTTTGTGGTCCATTTGTGAGGATAGTGAAGGAATTAATGACCACAGTAATGTAATTCAATGGTGCCCATCTGACAAAGTATATCAGAAAAATAATCAATCTCTGTGTTCGCCTCTGAGGTCCAAACATGTAAAAAGAGAAAGAATTAAAAACCAAATTGAGCTATTTCAATAGTCTGCTCATAGACACATATAATGTGACCCTAACATACCACAGCAAATTATTCAATATTGATTATGCAACTACTATTTACTTTTATGAACTGCAAGACTCCTCACTTCTACATAGCAAACATTTATGTACATCTCTGAGGTCTGATTGCTAGGAAAGTTAAATAATTAACAAACACAGTCATGTATTTCAGCTGTTTGCTCATAGATACCGATATTGCCCCCTCCCAGACAAGTCATATCAGAAAGATAGACACCTTTTGTATACAGCTCAGAAAAGTGAAATAATTACTATAGTGATGTATTTCAAGTCGTTCTTCCCAGGTACATATAATGTCTATCTGACAAACCATATCAAGTCATTCAATGCCTCCAAGGTCTAATAGGAAGGAAAGTAAAATAATTAATGACTACAGTAATATGCTTTAACTATCTGCTCAAATGCACATATAATACTCTCCCCTACAAGCCGTTTCAAAATGAGTGTTATATTTTTTGTATACCTCTGAGTCCTGATTGCAAGGAAAGTGTAATAATAACTCTCGAGAGAGTGCAAAAGAAGTTGTAACCCCCCTGTACTTGGCACTTACCCGGACCATAATTGAGTATAATTCCCCATTTAGCATGTACCATTCTAAGTACCTGCAGCAATTAGAGAGACCTCAGAGGTTTGTAACAAAGAAAATCAAGGAGCCTCGGCATGTGCCTTAACACAGACTGATTAAAGTTCCTGTCACTGTACTCTGCACCGTATAGACTTCTTAGGGGAGACTTATGCCTTGCCACAGAAAAACCCAAGACCCAAACCTAATGAACTTGTTGCATATCCTTAAATCAAATAGAACTAGGCCTACCCATTCCAGGGATCTAAATATGGTCTGTGACTTAAATAGGACATGCTGGAGAGACAGATTTATCTCCCAGCGACTGCTGCATTTTTGGAACAGACTACCAATTCATATGAAATACAGCACCTCTATGACACTGTTCAAGAGAAACCTGGACAAGTGGATAGGGCATTGTAAATTCTTACCTGGAATAGAGCCCACAACCCTCCTGGACATGGGCAATCATCACTAAATCCAGTCTTGGGTATTGACTAGCATTTCTATGGTATTACAGTGGGATAAAATGGCTAGGCTTAAACTTACCTCCTGATCAATAGCCTAGTAATCTCCTATGATCCTAAGATCCTATGACTATAAAAATATATTTGAACAGGATGCTTATAGACACATATATGCCCCTTTGACAAGCTATACCAAGTTCTGCAGCAACTATCCTGTGCTTTCAGACACAGTTTGCCTTCTGCCACATTACTGGCTGCATGGTGCTCACCTTCTCTGATGTTATATTGTGAAAAAATGAAAGAAAAAAATGGCCACAGTAATGTAAAACATAGGCACAATAATGAATTTCAACATGTTCTCATACATACTTTTTCAAGCCCCAAGTCGTTACAGAAGGATAAACTGCTCTTTATTTTGACCCATAGACTGTCTTCCAAACAAACCACTATTTCCATTGATCACTCCTGAATTACAAGCACTAGAAAGTGGCAGAAATAGAAAGCTCCCTGTTGTAATTCCAAGACTTGCAATTATCAGTTGTAGAATAATGAAAAAGAAACAGTGAAACTAGAGAACAGTGAATATAGAAAATTACTGTTCTCCCTTAAAGTTACTTTTTGCAGGACTGTAAGGCACATGCACCCCTACACACATGCTACATATAAATACTAACTGAAAGATTGCCATAAATTGAAGAAAATAGAATATTCTGAGATACAATGATCTCACACTTAGTTTATGCAAGTTCATTTTTTACTTATTCATTCTATGTATTCCAATACTTGAACTTCGGAGTCTCAGAATTCAGAACAGCCCATACATTAATATATTCAACTTGCTGCTATGATATTCCTCTACCAATAGCACAGTCCTTGTACTAACAAGACAAAGATTAATAGAATACTGTTCTGGACAGTGCATTGTTTATATTGTTACCACTTCCCACATACAGTTTAGCTGTGGAAGAAAAGATAAAGTAAATAACTGTAGGCTAGAACATGTGCCGAGCACAGACATGTGTAACCTTCTGCTAAAACTGTTCCTTTATTTCCTGGTTGCTCTTCTCCTGAACACATCTTCTCTGACTCTAATGTGAAAGATGTGGGATCTTCAGTAAAGAGTTCCAAACCATCCTTGAGCTGCAGGATGAAAACAGTGTTCTTTTCTTCCACTCTCAATGATATAACCAGAGTTGCCAAGCTCTTGTTGAGTTCTTTTTTGCTTGTCCTGCCATGATTCTATCCTAAAAAATAGTCTCCAATGCCCACTACATATATTTTTTTTTTTCATAAGTGATATACATCGATTGGCTCCATTTTGGGTGGTGGCATCTAAATGTGTACATCAAAATGGGAAGCTCAGAAGGAGCAGAATATCAAAGAAAGTTAAGCATTAATGGAATGGTGTGCAGCACATAAAGATGAGTGACAGCTTTCTCACAGATCAAAGCCTAAATCTGCCATTGCATATGTGTACATTTAGAGCGCACAGCACGTGCAAGTGTGCTCCCAAAATCCCAGAACATGCAGGTGTGCTGTCACTGGGCAGCTTCTGATTCTTAAAGTTGTTAGTTTACTGAAATTGCTTCATAAGATCTGCTAGCTGTATAAACTCACAGACAGCCTATTTATTTTCTTTTGTCTTTTATTCTTCTGCACCATATCTCTCAACCGTTTAGAGCAAGAAATCTGGAGAAAGCCATAATAATGGGGGGGGGGGGGGGCAAAGGCCCCAAATAGGGACAATTTTTACATAATGCTCTTAAAATCTTAAAAAAAATTGATAGAAAAGCAAGTTTTGCATTAGTATGAAATTTCTGAAGGGTATAAAGTCTGAATCTCAAATGTGTGTCAATATATTCTGACTTTAATCCACAATGATTTGCCAAAGAATGTAAGAAATATGAGGCATGAATCTAGACATTCTGCAAAAATCTGGAGAGTTAAGATATATGTTCTGCTTCTTCCCTAGCACCTACCTTTTGATAATTTTATATTCAAAGATACTAACATACATCATTTTGGTCTTGGAACCATATGGGTGGGCTGATCAAAGCTGGATTGTTTCAGCCTTCACCTATAAAAAATATAAACATAAAACAGTACGAAATGCATTGCATAACTCAAGGCAGTTTTCAGTTTTACTGTAACTGAGATGGTCTAGGTAAGTTCGACCTACCTCACACATATACTTCTCATGACAGTTTAGCGGTAGGTTGGGAGGTGAGTTTTTCGAGTAGCGGAGTAGGAAGAAAAAAGAATCCAGAGATTTGACGCAGGATGGGATGCTGTTCCAGGTAGGACTTGATAAAGTAAAAAGTTTCAGTTTTGGTTTGTAGTCTGTGTTAAGGTAAAGATCTAGTGAGAGAAGAAGCTGCATAGGATCAAAATGTACAGCTTTGGGAGATGCACAATTTTCTCTGAATGAGAATATACTTATTAGAAAGACTGATGTTATATTAGTTATGTGGTAAGGTACTTTACATATATAAATGACTTAATATCTCACATAGCATGAACAATTTTTAAAATGTTTTTAAAAAGAATTCTCGCAAAAAGATTTGGATTTTCTTTCTCTTATAGTATGCAACAGAGATTACTTCTACAGATCTCATCATAATAGGTATAGATAAGGAATCTATTATGTTTACATTTTATGAGAAACCTACCATAACTAATACAGATGACAAGCTGCCATCCTCCATCTATAAACTTATCATTCTGATGGAAGATCTCTAGAACCAAAGAAGGCCTCTGTCAGACTCTCATTACCTATATTGCCTCAGAAAAATATACTTGATTGTATATAGTCAGAACAGAGACGAAATCTTAGCTTCTAATGAAATAACTGACACTTCTTTAATAAAGGAAAGAAAGCCTTCTCTACGAATATAACCAATAAAAGAAATATGTATTTTATTACTGAATAATTTCAGTCAATAAAGTGAAACTGTTCATAACTTTTGGGGGCTGATAAAAGAAAATGTAGTGTTGAAACAGATTTTAACAGAAATGTTGTATTTCTTGTTATAATGGTATTAGTGAAAGATATTTGATTGTAAAAAGTCAGTTTATTGGAACCTGAATATTTTCTGTGAATGCAGATTGATCACATTTATGAGTTATAGACAGGGCCGGTGTTAGCATTTTGGGGGCCCCCAGCAGATGTCAAGCTGGGGGCCCCTAGGGAATTTCAGTCTATATATCACTCTTGTCACTGCCACACTTTATAAGCAACTTTTTAGTTCATGCTGCAAACTTTTAGGAGTAGTATGCACAGACTGACCCTTTGCTACAATATTCTTATATTACAAGACTTGTGTACTACACTGTGTTGGCCCATCTCACAAAGGGACATTCAGAGTTACTGCCATTTAGTTGCAGCAATGATATATTGTAGCAACTCTATGTACAGGTCTGAACTTAGGTGAAATGGCACCCTAGACCTACTCTTTCAGACCCCAGCCCCATACACACAATAGCCTCCAGTCTTCCTCTGTTCCCCCTCCCCATCTTGGGCTCCCCATACCATGCACATTACTTTTTTCTTCCTTTTTTCACATTTTGCCTTATTCAGCTTTTTCAAGAAGCTATAGCTATCTATATGCTCCTAAGCGCATTTTAAAGTTTTTTTTCTTTTTACACACCTTTTCATCCAGTAATGGCTTGAACAGAAATTATGATTAAGTAAAGAAACTGTGTTGCTGTTCAGCTTTAGTTTTCATTGCATCCTTTCAACACACATTTCCTGACCAATGCAGTACAGAAATACCCATTTAGGAAATAAGAAAAGAATTTCAGTTTTATTTTTTTTTCTTTCAAGGAAGACATAAGTTGTACCTAAGGTAAAGGTTCAAAGATGACAAAACAGTAGTTCACAATAAACTAACATCCCTTTGTTGTCTGGATACACAGGTCCTATCTTCTGGGTACTGCCGGCCTCCCAATACACCCAAAAAGACAGCTTTTGCATTCCTCTGGTGTTAGACTGGGATGAAGGCAGAGGTTCAAATTACCACAGTCATGTAGTTCAAGGGAATGCTGATATGTATATATATATATATATATATATATATATATATATATATATATATATCTACATATACACACACACACACACACACACACATATATATATATATATATATATATATATATATATATGTATACACACACACACACACACACACACACACACACACACACACACACACACACACACACACACAGATTCACTTCAGAAGCTCGAAATACTGAAATCCCGAATTTCAATATCTCGAGCCCAAGAAACTGAATCCACACAACAACAAAAACTGGAAACCGCAAAAGTCAAAACCTTAAATACTGGAGGTTTTGAATTTCACGGTACTACTACACACACACACACACACACACACACACACACACACACACACACACACACACACACACACACACACCATCCTCCACACAAACACACACAATCTGTCTACTGCACCCCCACATCCCCCCTACTTAAATATTCTCACTCCGAGGTCGCACTACATACAAACACACACAAAACAGTACCACACAAGCTACATTCTCCTCGCACACACACATCACAGCAACAAAACACACTGACACACACCACAGCCCCTACCCAAACCCCTTAACACACACACACTTACCTGAATACATGACCACAGTGGAAGTTTAGAAGCGCGAAATTCAAAACCTCCGGTATTCAGGGTTTTGAATTTCATGCTTCTAAACGTTTGCTGTTCTGTGTATTCGGCTTCTTAGGCTCGAGATACTGAAAATTGAGATTTCAGTATTTCGAGCTTCTGAAGGGAACCCATAAACACATAGTATGACTCCTCACTCCAAACTGTCAAATGCAGCTACCTGTATAAGTGTCCTAAGTGTGACTGTGAGGAAAGTGAAAAAATAATGATTACAGTAACAAATTCTACTTTGTTGTTCCTACACAAGTTGTAGTAACCTTCTTTGTACACCTCTGAGGTATGTAAGAAAAGTAAAAGAAACAATGACCACACTGTGCCCTCAGCCCAAATGCAAGTTGTAATGACCTCATATGCACACCTTTAAGATTTGACTGTGAGGAATAACACCATAGCCCCCCCCCCCATATAACCTACAGCAGCTTTCTGTACACACCCATCTGAACAGAGCTGGTTTTAGGATGGGTGCAGTTGAGAGCAGAGACCATTATCACCTTTATCCTAACAGAGTCATATTACAGCCCTGTTCAGCATAATCAGAAAATTAATACATATTTTTTCTCCTCATTTTTCCTCAAACAACAGCACTTGTGGGCCCCCCACACAGTCAACAATGATTAAGGGAGCCATTTGTATCCATTTATACAGCCTGGGGAGTAGGGGTCCCCAGAGTCTTAGAAGATCTAAGTATCTGAATGTTCTGGGTTATATGTTATGCCTTATTTTTGAAATATAATTTCTTGTTGGCTACAGTTGTTTTACTGACACTCAGAAGAATAATGCATGTGTTGTGGCATTATTGTGTGTGCACAGATAAAACCAACACACACACACACACACACACACACACACACACACACACACACACACACACACACACACACACACACACACACACACACACACACACACAGACACTCAAGCATAAGCCATAGCAATACTAATTTTGTACTTATTTCAGCAATACATTGTACAACACTGGTACCAAAACACCAGATAAGAGACTGCTGTTAAATAGTCTTCAAACAGAAGCAGGGATGGGTCACTTTTATTTACCTCAGTGAGGAATAATGCAAACCACTCACTGTTCCTGATTTCACAGACCTTCCCTGATTTTGCACATAAGTTTGTTCTGTCCTTTGTAACACATTTGATTTGCTTGTAAATCATTTAGGATTACAAACAGTCAATAAATCCAGACAGTTTTATACTTAATGTCCAAAAAAGATGTTCATACAAAAGGTGTTATTTTATTAACTTTTTCACTGAATCAGAATAATATTTAAAATGTGTTCCTGATTTTGAGCCTTTATTCTGCTATTATTGGTATTGCTCTGAATTCTTCAGTGAAGAAGTTGAGATTTACAGTATCAGGTATTCTGTGAGTATTTATAAAACTCCCTAAAAGACAAAACCATACTTGAAGATCAGAAGTATCAGCTGTTCTTAAAATCCAAGGTAGGCACAGACACTGGTCACTGGGCTGTTGATCTCTCTAGTGCTTACCCCGCTCATGTTCATTATCAGCTTTATCCTAACAGGTTCATAGCACAGACCTATTAGGATTAAAGAGAATAATCAGGGAATGAATGCATTTTTTTCTACTCATCTTCCCCAACTGGCAGCAGCTTTTGTGGGGCCCCCACACAGTGAAGGATTATTAATGGATCCCCCCTTGTAGCCACAGTTATTGGAGACACCGAAAGATGGCTATGTTGTAAGTTTTAGTGTGGAGAATGTCCATCAGCAGGGTTTAACTAAGCCATGGGCACTATATTAGTGGTAAAATATTTAATGGAACTGTGAAGGCTCTTGATTGATAAAACATTGTTACTGTAACCAAAGGCATTTTTCAATTTTAAAGGAGATATAAATAAGCATTATTATCCACCTAGTTTATTAAGTATACAAGATTGATGTACTAGCTTTTGTTGGTTTGACAGACATGTTACAAAATATCAAGGTAAGATAACTTGCTGAGACTGGGGGCCCCCCAGGAACAAGGGGCCCCCAGCAACTGCAGGGTTCGCTGGTGCCTAAAGCCGGCTATGGTTATAGAGACTTGGTTTCATTGTAGTAAAAGTATTCCTTCTGTTCCTGGTTTAATGTCTGTCTTGCCTTCAGACATACTGGAGATTGCAGGGAGTTCCAGTATTTGTCAGGGATCCTATTATTTCTTGACAACTTCTCAAGACCTCAAATTGAACTCACAGAAGTCCAGGTTACCCTAAACAAAGTTAATTGCAACATCACAGTTAGCTTTATAGATCACTTTCCATGTCCACTACTGAGCATGATAGCAGTCTTAATAACTTAGTAGAAATCTCCACAAATCTTAACACCTTTATACTGAGTGACTTCAATTAACCATCAATAGTGTCTAACCTACACCCCAGTGGTAAGCATGGCCAGTACTTCCTTGATATTGTAAATGTCATCACTCTTGTGCAAACAGATTTCTAGGAGGTGGGGCTAATACCCTTAATCTCAGCTTAATCAATATGGTCCTACCTATACAACTCTCTGTGTAATTTCATTCCTCATTAAATCAGACCATAAATCCATGACCTTTTCCTTTAGAACATGTTGCACATCCCCTGCAAATACCTGTGTGTTTAGGGACTTCTCAAACTCACTCTTCTACAGCTATTAGATGACTTAATAGAATTCCACTGTAAACTTCCTCTGGCAGACCTTGGTGGTGGAGCTGACACCTATGCCTCTGATTTCTACTCACACTTCAATAGATGTATTGATAAGGCTGGAGCAAATATACTGGGAAATTTAAAAACAAATCCCTGCGCTGTGTGTCTCCTGGATAAATAAGCTACTGAATAACAGGATGAAATAAAATATTGCTTATAAGAGTTCACATTCTACCCACCTTAAAAGGGCAGTTAAGCAAGCAATTAACTAAAATGTGATATTAGGAAGCTTAAAGCTGTGTATGAACTTAAACTAGGCACTGAAACCAAAAATAACTTTGAATCATTCTTTACACATGTGAGGAGTTAAGAGCTAACTCCCAACAATGTTCTGAGCTTGTCCACAACACCACTGATCACTCTGACTCTAATATCCTACCTAACCAACTCAGTGCTAACTTTATTCCACCCACCAGTTAAAATTATTCCTCAGACTTCACAGTCCCAACTACCACCTAAAATTACTATGGATTAAGTCCCCTCAGCCTTGACTAAAGCTCCAGTCAACACACTCATGGGCCATGAAAATGTTTCAAGACTCATGATTATTCATGGCAAATGTGGCTTATCTGAACCCCGATTTAATATTTTTAAAGAAAGACTTACCACAGATTGCATTCCTGAAGCCTAGGTAGCAGCCCTCATAATGCTTTTACTTAAGGGAGGCCCAACAACAGACCCTGGTAATTTTCTAGACCAATTAGTCTCACTGTCCCTTTATGTAAAGTTGTGGAACTAATCGTATCTAATCTCATTAATCTAGGCATTGAAAACCACTCAGCTGTGGATCCTCAGCCTGACTACTTAACCTCATTAATGTTTTTAAAAAGGTTACTGAAATGGTGAATAGCGGCTATGCAATACACAGGGTTTATCTTAGGTAAGCACTGGGCTAACTACCCTGGTGGGCTGTTTTAAGCCTACCCTATTTTTCTTCCAAAGGTGAGACTCAAACACTGTACATTGTGTCTGTAAGGTAAACACCTTAACTGTTACACACCCCACCCTGTAATCTACCCAAGGCCTGTGATACTATACTTTTCCATTCAGCATCTAATTCCCAGATTTACAAGTAAAAAGGGGTTGTGGATGGCTGGATTCTTGGCATATGGCTGTTTAAGTTTGCAAATAAGTACAATTTGGGTGATGTTATTCATTTATCCACTAATACACAATTGCTACAGTATTGGTCAGACTATACCAGTAATAGATGCAAGGATATCAGTCTTCAACTAAATGAAAAACATATGTAATATAGGTAAGTTTGGTAAACTAAACATTTCCACATCTAATCACATAAGCAACACACCCCTCTAAAGGGACACTGTGATCAGAGGTCTGATAACTTCTTATATTTTGTTTCTAGAACATCATATTTCAGAAGTAAGAAGGAAAACCTTTTATCTGGCACAACTTATATTCAAGGAAATCTCCTCTAGATTCAAGGAACTCTTATATCTCCGGTTCTCTCCTTTTATTAGACCTAGCATATAATACAATACCTCCCTTTGTGTGTATTTGTTGAAACATAACACTTAGTCTGAGGGACCTCAGAGATTCCCATCTAAAAGATCACTGACCTCAAGATCCTTATTTACCCTGTTAGACCAGCAGTCCTCTCCCTATGTTTGGTCTGTTATACATACCTCCATGGTGATCTGATCTGTGACTAGCCTATTGAGCAATTAAAGATTCAACTTTCCTTGATCTCCTTCCTACTTTCACAGACCAAAGGCTCATCAAATACCCACACAAAGGAGCTAAATCTTAATCAACAAATTAATAATGCTCACTGATGTGGAAGATTCAAACCCCAAAGTACCCTGTGTCTAGAAAGGACTCCCATTCCATACCAAACAGAATAGTACTTAAGTCACCTTAAAGCTGAATCTCAACAGCTGGATGGAGAGCCACAAATTCTCTCCGGTCCTGTCTGGTGTTGTCCTCCTAAAAGCAGGAAGAAACTTTTGTATATGGGACTTTCAAGATGGCTGCACACTGAGTGACAGCTTAATTTCAACTCTCCAATTGTGAAAACAGAAACTCAGAAAAGAGAGCCAGTGAACTTGTCTTTTTGGGTAAATGTCAGTTACTGACTAGTAAGTGAACAGCCTGGATGCCAGCAAAAAAAGAAATTCAGAGAACCTGAAAGAAAACCAGTCATAAAAGGTGAGGAGAAAACATTGGATGGAAGAATCCTGCAGCTGTTTAGCAACAAGCAGTTCAAGCTCCAGCTTTGGTGCAAGACATGGCTTCAAGTAATCTAGAGGGAAAAAAATAAGTCAAATGTGCTCAGAGATGATTGAAATAAACAAAGCACTGAAGAAGTATATCAACTCAAATAACAAAAAGGCTGGAAAATGGAAGAAGCTTTAAACAGGTATTCAGATGAGCTGATAAAACTGCAAAAGTATTAGGCTGAAATGAGTAAAATGCTGGCTAAGTATGAGATTGCTCAAGGAGAGATGTTTCAAAAAATAGAATTAAAGGACAGAGCATCCAGGAAAAACCTGACATTTTTCTGCTGTACCATAGACACTGGAAGGAACAGACTGTATTACTTTCATGAAAGCACACGTAAGCAACTGTATTGGTATTCCAAAGCAGGAGTTATTAATTGAAAGAGTACATTGTGTGTATGCTCCAAACCTGGCCATTAGAAAGAGATGATTCTGACAAAACTGTGACTGAAAGACAAACTACTAAAATTTGGAGATGGTAGAGTGCTAGTGGAAAATGATTACATACTGTACACCATGCAGAAAATAAGTAAATTTATTCCAGAAATTGGGTAATGTCAAGAAGCAGGTGTGTGAGTCAAGCTGTTGTATCAAGATATTTTCAGAATATTTTTTCCTGGAGGGTCAAAGTCATTTTTTTGATACAGAACATGCTAAGCAGGAAAGAAAAAGTTTGTCCAACAAAAAAGTTAACAATCACAGAGAATGGGATTCTACATTTTATTCTTCTGATGATAAAGTTCATAGAGAGATGATACCAGTGAAAACTTTTCTAGTGTTCCAAAGGAAAATACCTGAGAGACGGAAAAAAACACAGGAGTGTACTAGAAGAACCAGGAGTATGTTGGAAATGAACCAGAAATGAGATTTGGGAGATGGAGATCAACTAGAAGCAAACGAACAACTCAGAAATTAATGAATAAGTGTAAGATTATAAAGATCAAGTACATTTGTGAAATGTGACGGAAAAAGAAAACCTGGAAATATTAGACTTTTTTTACTTCATTAAACTTGTAGGGGACTCTAAAGCATATACTCTACTTCAAGTCATTAATGTTTGGAAGAACATTAAGGATAGGGGAAGAGGATGGATGGGGATAACTGTAAGTAAAACAAATTTTGTTCTTAACTGTACATATAACATATACTGCATGCTATAAAGTAAAGCTTTTTCAGTTATTTTGTGTGTAACAGGGATACTAAAGTAAACAGTTGTCCCTATTTTTCCTTCTTCTTTTTTCTTCCTGTTCAGTTTTAAGAAATTTAGGCACTGCAATGTAAAAAGAGAAGAAAGCCTGGACAAATGTAAAATTGATATGTTTTTTCTTACTTTTGCATAGGAGAATGATTGAATTAAGGTCCTTGGCTTGCTCTAATAACAAGCTCTAAGGGGAAACAAATAAATAAATAAAAGAACACTTAAAATAATGAAAAATGTTCCCCTACCAAATTCATGTTCATAGTGCAACATGAGAAGCTTGAAGTGAAGGCAACTGTGTATCTGGTTCTCATGTTTCTGTGGGCACAAGCTGATAAGGGCAATAAAAACAGTCAAGACATCCTTTCAGTGACTAGGAGATAATGTTTTCTGAAAGCATTCAAATTGTTTTCTACATATGGGAGAGGAATAAAGATAAGATAAAAAACAGACAGCACTAATGTGAGTAGAAGCACAGGCTGTACTATGCATCTTAGCATTGATAAACTTCCTTATAGGTTAATTCAATCATGTGAATGTGGCTGTCAGTCTGGGATAATTGCTACCATTAGGAGGATTCATCATCATCATTTAAAGATATACAAAGCTTTGTGTGCTTGTATTAAGTTAATAGGTTCTGGGGGTGTTCTGAGGGTGTGTTTTTTTTTTTTTTTTTGTTTGAGGGTTTCTATTAAAACAAAAAGTCATGTAAGATGTGACATAGGTTCAAAAATACATTGTTGCATGTCTCTTGTATTCAAATGAGACACTGAGCCACTGTGATGGGTTCAAGTTGTTTATTGTACATAAACACATCAGGAGCTGGAACTGGAACATATATTTAAGCTGACTGACTCATTACTTCAAACACACTTGCATGTGCATCTCCATTTATGTCTGCATTCACAATGACTGACTATACAAAATGGCACTGATCTTGCACGTGCTGTTTAGCTATAGTGGCTGATGACGTACAATACACACAATAATCTACATCCTCCCTCTTCAATTTTTTCAACATGCAATCACATCAGCATTTAACAACAAATGAATTCAAGTCCGAGTTGCTGTGTATCTCGGAACGGGTCTGGAAATTCTACCCCAATCTGGTCATATAAAAACTTTGACTAGGCTTAGCAACAGGGACAATCTCTGGGGATTCTTTTACAACTGGAACTTTGGGGATTACATCAGGATTATTTGAAGTACACTGTCCTCTGGAATTTGAACAAGTGTAGAGTCATTCTGAGAAATAGTGTCTCTGGCAAAGGCAATGTGCTGCATCACTGGTTTAGAGACTGGTAATATGCACCTTCAAGTCCTTCTGAAATGCATTCCATCAGATTGTACTTCAAACACACTCACATTCATGCCTGCATTCACTCTGACTTACTATACAAAATGGCACTGATCTTGCACGCACTCAGTAACTTATATTCACATGCTATCTAGCTACACTGGCTGACTTGGTACAATACACACAATGATCTACAGATATGACAAGAAACAACTGTATAAAAGATCAAACAGCTGAACATTAGTGTATGCATTTAACACAAAAGCTGAGACTAGACACAACATATATATAACAGGTAGGAATAATAACTTTTTATCATAATGACAAAACTTTCCATATTATATGTAAATGTGAATGGTCTCCCAAATATATACAAAAAGAAAGAGTAGTGAACTATATTAAACATACAGAGTGCAAATAACTGTTACAGGAGACACATTTGGAAAGAAATGAGCATGCAAATTTGATAAAGAAAGGATTTGTGGATAGTTGTTCAGCAGAATATCTAGGACAAAGGAAAAAGGGAGTGCTTGTATTAATTGCAACAGGAACTCCAATAATGATAGAAGAAAAAATAATAATAGTAGATTTGTAGTACTAAGAAGCTGCTGGCAAGGGAGGAGGATTACACTGGCATGTATTTATATTCCACCTAAAACTGCTACAATAGAACAATACAAATTACTACAATGTAGAAATAATTAGCTTTCAGCAGGTAATATTACTTATAGGTGCAGACTAGAATTTGATTTGCAACAGTGAGACTGTATCGGGGGGCTAGAAGTGAAAATATAACAAAAGAGGGTAGATCTTTGAAAAAAATAATGGAAATATTTGGTATGGAAGATATAAATTCAGTAGTAAGAGTTTGGAGAGAATTTGCATATTATTCCCCAAGATACAAAAACTGGGTTAGGCTAGACAGAAATTATATTTCACAGGAACATGTTCATTTAATTGAAAATTTTAATACCCATCTGACGATTATCTCAAATCATGTGCCAATAATAACTGAAATAAAAATGCAGGGTAATGAAATAAAAATGAGGCACTAAGACTTTCCTACCTATCTGTTAAATAGAGAGGAATTTAAAGAATTGGTAGTGGAAATTATTCAGGAGTTATTAGGGAAGACAAAAATTTCTTCTGAAAATATAGCTAATGAATGGTATAAAATTAAAGTGGAGTTTAAAAATAGGGTGGAAATAAAAGAAAAAGAGATATTGTTAAGACGTAACAATTATTTAGAGGGACTGACAAAGGTTAAAGTATTACAGAATAGGTAGAATATCAAAGAACAAGAAGAGGCACAACTGCAGAATACTATAGAGAAAATAATGGACTATTTCAATAATATGCACGAGTTTAGAAAGATTGCTGTTAAATAAATGTTTTTGATAACTCCAGAGCACAAAAGGTTTTAGCACAATGGGTCAAGCAACATAAAGTAAAAAAGGTTGTTGCCAAGGTTAGGGAGCCTATAACAAGGAAAATAACCAGTGATCCTGTAGCGGTATTAGAAATATTTCAGAAATTTTATGAAAATCTGTATAAAGCAGAGAAATGTGGAAATCAATAAAAAGTAGAAATCTCCAAGAATAGATGGTATTTCTGTGGAGGTTTGGATGCTAGAAGGAAGAAAGTGATAAAGATCTGGAATGTTTTGTTTAGCAGTAGTTCAGAAGGTGGAGAAGGACCAACATCCGGGAAGAAAGTGATGGTGGCTGTAATAATTAATGATGGTAAAGACTCCTCAGATCCAGCTTCATATAGGCCCATTTCAATTCTTAACAATGATTATAAAGTATTTATGTTTATAATGGCTAAAGAATGGTAAAGGTGATGCCAAAGTTGATAGATATGGATCAATGTGGTTTTGTGGAGGGAGAACAAACATTTAGCAACATTAATAAAGCAATGATAATATGGAAAGAAGTAGAATGTAAGAAAATACTGCTACTGGTGGGTTTTGATGCAGAGAAAACATTTGGCTGAGTCAGCTGGGATTTTATGAGTAGGCAAAAATTGGGGGTGGAGTTCCTCACTGATACGTTCTGTTTGAGGAACCAGGCAGGGGTGTCCTCTTTCCACTTTGTTATTGGCATTATATTTAGAACTCACTGGCACAAAAAATAAGGGACTCAGAAATCCATGGGTATAATTAGTATGATAATCGACAGAGCACTGCTGACCACTGTTGAGAGCAAGAAGAACAGCCCAGTATACACATCAATTATAAAATGCTTGAATACAATCAAGTGCAAAAATAAAACTGAGCTCACAATTAACAAAAATAGACTGTTTATTCACAAAGTTGATTAAGCGCGTTTGTTCCGAAACTGGAACTTCATTAGAATCTGAAATAATCACTACATCATTTTCTTTTATACAACTAATTTAAAAACCTATCACATATTTAATCATTAAAGTGAACCATTTTAAAACAACTATAAATATAAATAAATAATCATGCCAGTAGTGTTTAATGAGAATTTAGTTTAAAACATATTTATGAATAATTAAAAAATCTTAGAAAATCTTAAAAAGTCTTAAAAAAATTGAATGAAATCTAATTGACATATTATGAATAGTAGAAATGTTGGAATATACAAAACTCTAGCCATAACTTAATGTCAGTATTAGAAGCTTATTGCTTTCCTTTTCAATATAGGGTGAATGGATATCACATCATTCAGAATAGGGGGATTCATTGCATTTAAAAACAGCTGCCATTTAAGTTCACTTATCTCAATGCAGTGCTTCTAGTCTGCACCTCTTGTGTCCATGGGGATTCTAAGTATGCCAAAATAATATTTACATCATTCCATACATTTAAGTTAATGTTTGTAAATTGCCTTATTTATATTCTTTCTTTTTATGTCATAGAGGTTCATAGGTTCATAGTAGGCTATCTGCCCTGGGGCAATTATAAGCCTAGCCCGATTCTGTATGGCTTATGCCACCCCTTGATTTGAGTATACTGTGCCCTTTTTTAAGGTTTAGTTTACTGTGCCTCTGTCTAATAGTGACACGGGAGTAATCCCTGGGACAAACCTACGATCCTCCATCCACTTATCGAGATTCTTCTTGAAGAGATTCAGTGAGGTGCTCTGCCTCACATAAACTGGAATTCTATTCCAGAGCGAAGGGAGCCTCTGGGTTATGAACCTGTCCCTCCAGCAAGTTCTATTTATTTCTGTGCTTTGGTTCAAGTCCCTCGAGCGTGTGGCTCTAAGGGATTTAGATTTACTGAGGTGGAGCATGTCCATTAATTCTGGATTTGACATAGCTTTGTATGTCAGGCATAGATCGCCTCGAAGTAGGCGGTATGCAACTGAGTAGAGCTGGAGTTTTTTTAACCGAGCAGCATATGGCATCTGTTTGAGACCCTTGATCCTCTTGGTGAGATACATTTGGGGTCTTTCTAATTGCTGCAGGTGTCGGGTAAGGTACATCCCAAAAGGGGCATTGTATTCTATGATGGGCCTGATGAGGTATGAATAAAGGGGTACGATTACCTCTCTTGATCTAGATGTGAAACCCTTCGTGATGAGGTGGGCTATGTAGAAGGTCTTTCTAACCATTTTGGCAATGTGGTTTTCAAAGGAGAGATTGCTAAAAACACAAGTCCAAGTAAAAAAACGGTAAAAACACAAAAGGCAAGGAAGCAGTTTAGCGGAAACAAACACGGGCTTTTAATACAAATGAATTGTAAGCGCTTTCGGTCAAGCCACTTGCTCAACCTTCATCAGACAAAATAACATTGTTTGATGTGCAATTTAAATACAAAAAATACTTGAAGTCATAATTAGATAATTGAATGATTCAACAATTAAATAGGCAGACAAACAATAAAATTAAAAGGAGTAACCACAACTAAAACTTTTTCACTAATAGCAAACTCATCACTTCTATATAAGAATAATTTAAACATGCAATAAGGAATTAATACTTTCACTAATGAATTCATATTTACATTTCATTAAAAAAGAGTATTTTAGTACCAAACAAATACATATAAAAATAAAGTATATTAAATACAAATATATGCTAATTATGTGTTTAATATACATGTTATGCAGAATGAGAGCAAAAAATTATATTTACAGTAATATAAGAAAAAGGAAATTCTATAAAGCCATGAGACAACCCTACACTACTTATGAATGTAAAATAATGTTGAATAATAGGATCTTATAGATTAATGTGTAAATATATAATTATAAATATACAATCTATGGTTCCTATATATTTATTATTACTTTAGTATGGGCACAAGAAAAATCAAAATATGTGATTTTAAAAAATATTAAATATAAAACAAATATTGTTACTTAAAATGTAAACATGTTTATATATATATATATATATATATATATATATATATATATATATATATATATATATATACAGTGACAATACTTCTACCTTCTGAGAGCTTTAAGTTTGAGTATACATCTAATGGATGCTAGATCATTAAGTCCTGGTGGAAAATGTGCATCCGTTCTCAGTTGCCAAAAGAGTCCCTGCTCTTCAAGATGAAGCTGCCAGGGTCCTCCCCTGAGGCTATTTTCTATAATTTGCAATACACAAAACCTGAAGCTATGATCAGGACACTCGAGAACATGTTTGGCAAGTGCATTAGTTAAATCTCCCCTTTCCATAGCATATAGATGTTCGTAGACTCTTTTTTTGAATTTTCTCTCAGTCTTTCCTATGTAAAAGGAAGGACAGTCAACACAGAGGGCCACATAAATGACCCCTTTGGAATCGCAATTGTACTTCCCATTCAGGAAGTAAACCTTCTTGTTGATCTCAATTACTTTATCCAAATACGTGAATCTACATTGTGGGCACCTCCCACATTTTCTCATACCTACTGTTTTATTTGTGGGTCCCTCCGAAGATTTTTCTACTAAATTCTTAAGATTAAACCCTCTTCTATATGTAAACTTGGGACTGGTGCCTAATGACTTAACAAGGCTCCTATCCTCGAGAATCAATTTCCAGTTTTTAGACACCACATTTCTAATAGCATTGTGATCAAAACAGTAGGTAAAGAGAAAACTAATATGAGGAGACTGGGAAGAACTTGCCATTCTATTACAAGCAGTAAAAGTTCTATTCATTCTCCCTCCACCTAGTAAGGGTTTGAAATGTCCTTCTAATCTCTTACACTGCACTTCACGGATGATTTCAGCTAAAAGGTTCTCTGGATAGTCATGAGTAAGAAACATGTTCAAAATGTTATTACATTCATCCATGAAATCAACTTCATCTGAAATCATCCTTGCTGCCCGAACAAGTTGCCCTTTTACAACACTCCTTTTCTGGTGAAAAGGGTGGCAACTAGTGAAGTGTAAATAGCTATTTGAATGAGTGGGTTTTCTGTAAATATAAGACTTAAATATGTTATTGAGAGTATCCTTAACTATTTTAACATCAAAGAAGTTCATTTCCTCGTACCCTATTGTGTATGTAAATTCGAAGAAACTTGTTGTACCAGAAATATAATCCATGAATTCAGGTATAACATCTGGTGAACCTTTCCAGATGAAACACATGTCATCTTGGTACCTGGTGTACCAAGTGACATGTGATTTGAACAGGTCACAGTTTAAAAGATGTTTATGCTCCCAATGGGCCATAACACTATTGGCAAAACTACAGCCACACGGGGAGCCCATTGCTATGCCTGTCTTCTGCAAATAAATTTGATTTTTAAAAAGCAGAAAGTTATTTTTCAACACCATTTCTAACAAGACATCTACTAGGTTTATTACTTCATTGGGTGCCTTCCTCTCTAACAGAAAATCACATATCCATTCAATTCCCTCCTGGTGTGGAATTACTGTGCATAAGTCTTTTACATCTACAACCAGGAATATAAAATCGGAGTTGAATTCAATGTTGTTAAGATTCTCCAGAAAAGCCCATGAATCCCTACAAATTTGCATTTCTTTGTTAATATATGGTTTTAACAAATTATCTATGTATTTGGCACACGCATATGTAATGGACCCTCGACCATCCACAATGGGTCTTAGTGGGGGGTCCAAAAGATTCTTATGTATTTTTGGTGTGCCAAAAATTGTAGGGATCTTTGGTGCTATCATGGTTAGGTACTGAAGAGTGTCACCATCAATACTACTCTCGAAGAAGAGATCGTCTAGTGTTTCTCTAATTTTCTTATATGCTGTGTTTAATTCATTAACACTTACTACCATATAAGTATCTGATTGCAAAAGGGCGAGCATTTTGTCCTCATAAGTACTTTCATCCATGAAGACAAGGCCTCCGCCCTTATCTGGTTTCATGACTCTCACTCGGCATTCATTCAGAAGTGTGATAAAATCCAATTCATATTTGGATATATTACTTCTAAAATTAGTATTAGTGTTTTTCTTACCAAACATTTGCCTAAAATCAAGTTCACACATTCTTTCAAAAATGCCGAGTGTAACAGTAATCGGAGGATTAAACACACTAGACACCCTCAAAGGGTTCAACAACCCTGGTGTATTCCCTAAAGTTGCTGCTAGATTTAGGTTACGTGCATACAACTTAAAATCTAACATTTTCACTAGATGACACCTTTTTTCGGGTACAAATGTTAACCCTTGAGAGAAAAAGTCAATTAGAGGAGGCTCAACAGTTAAGACTGTATAATTATAAATTTTAAAGTCACTGTTGGAAGATTTACATATGCTCGGTCCAGTATTTAGGCGTGTGATCACCTTCTCCTCTGATTGGCTCTCCTCTTCCTCTGTGGTTGCCTCCTGTTGTTGGATTTCGTATTGGCATTGTTGGACACTTGTGAGTCCTTGGGAAAATCCTGGTTATTATTATTACCCTTACTTGTGTTTTGATCTTGCCTCTCGGAAGGAATAGTATTATTCCGATCTTTAATACGTTCACTACGACGAACACCCACTGGTTCGTCGTTGTTTGTGTTCACATCCGAGTTTGAAACATTAATAGAGGCATCCCCATTTAATTTAGAAGCCCAACCTGAAGGGGGAGGGGGATAAGCTTTGTTGTTGGAATAGTCAGCAATATCTCTATCCATTTTACGTTTTTTATGTGAAACTAGTTTGGAAATTGATGCATCAATGCTGGAAAAAAATCTTAAATAGTCATATTTGTACCTTCCAAAATCATTGTCCTGCACCAAAAATCTTTCCAAAATTTCCAATTCTTGTTTTAAGGTGACAATATCTGCTTCATAGAAATTAACCAAAGATGCTAAAAACTCAAAGCCTTGTTTGTCAAACAAGTGCAATAGTTCTTTATGATAGGTAGAATCTTTGAGAAGACCTGCAGGGTAACGCCATTGTCTTAAGCCCTTTGGCACAACTTTATTTGACATACATTGTTGTAAATACGCTACTTCCAGTTGTAGCTTCCTACAGCGGAATAATTTGTTGTCAAAGTCATTTAAATTATCTAAAAACGTAGATGCAGGAGTACCCATATTAACATGGTCATGTTCACCACTGTTAGAGACAACAAAAAAGTCTTTCTTACCCAAAAAGTTGGCCATAGAGGGTAAGCAGTTCTCAACAGAACTACTGGTTCGATTAATCCTATTTCCACCATGCTGAGAGTTAGTAATATCCTCGCCAGCTGAAATACGTGCTACCCGAGGTTCAAAAAAATTTTCTGTTTGCCCATGCATCGTATTGGCAGTATTTCCGATCTGTCCTGCCATTAAATGATCCTTGTTATGGGAATTTGATGTTCCTTCGATAGACCCATGACTAGGGGACGGTCTTGTCACTGGAACAGGAACAGAAAGTCCCGACGTACCATCCAGAATAGGGTCTCCTCGCCGGACAGACCCAGGGTTGGAAATTGCGTTCATTTGCGTGCACAGATCAACTTTCTGTGTTAACGCTTCAACCTTTTTCATTAACAGGTTGACTAAAACAGTAATATCTCCTTCGCTGCTGTCATTCTGCATATTGCCAGTCCTGAAACAACCTCGCTCACTGTCTAAAGAAAATAACGGCAGTTGCGAGTCAGCCCCATCGTGCTCACTCTCTCCCAAACAATTGCTTCCACTTGCCATTACAAAACTCCAAAAACACAAGTCCAAGTAAAAAACCGGTAAAAACACAAAAGGCAAGGAAGCAGTTTAGCGGAAACAAACACGGGCTTTTAATACAAATGAATTGTAAGCGCTTTCAGTCAAGCCACTTGCTCAACCTTCATCAGACAAAATAACATGGCACTGGCACCAGTTATCTGTCTCTGTGAGACCTTTTTGAAGGATGTTTGTGTCAGCTGAAGAGTTGATTATGGCGCCCAGTTTGCAGTCGTCTGCGAACTTGGTGAGCCATAGTCCTCCCACGTTTGCCTGTACCTCGGAAAAGTATATACCGAACAAGAGTGGTCCCAGGACAGAATCCTCTGGGACGCCACTTGTGACCGGTTTCATGTCTGACATGGCTCCAGCAACTCTCACTCTGTGGGTTCTGTCTTTGAGCCAGTTTGCGACCCATCTTGTGACATAGGGGTTTATATTTAAGCTGGATAGCTTATCTATGATGCCCGAGTGGGGTATTGTGTCAAATGCCTTTGCAAGGTCCAGATAGGCTGTGTGGACTACCTTCCCTTCATCTATGGCTTTGGTGACTGTTTCAAAGAAGTCAACCAGGTTCAAAAGGCAGGATCTGCCCTTGACAAAGCCGAACTGGGTAGGATCTAGTGTCTGTAGGTCCCCAATGTCTTTGTTTATGAGCTCCATGATGATCCTCTCCATAGCCTTGCAGACTAAGCTAGTCAGGCTTATGGGGCGATAGTTTCCAGGGTCCGTAGAGGCTCCACCTTTGTGGAGTGGGACCACTGTTGCTGTATGCCATTCTGTGGGCACATATCCTGTAGTGAGGCTGAGATTGTATAGCTGTTTTATTTGAGGGATTAGTTCCTTTTGTAGTTCATGTAGGACGCAACCTGGGATGCCATCTGGTCCCATGGAAGCAGTATTTTTTGCTTTGGAGAGGGCAGCCTTCACCTGAGCATCTGAGATGTTTGGGAGGCAGCCCTCTGCTGGGATAGATACTTGCTGTTTTGGGGGGGAGGGTGCGGAGAAGTTTGCACTGAACCTGTCTGCCAGGATATTGGCGATGTCTGTGGGTTCAGTGTATTTTTTGTCATTTAGAATCAACTCAGAACAAGTCTGGGAGTTGCATCCCAGGTTTCTAACATAACTGAAAAAAGCCTTATGATTGTCTTTGTTGTCCTGTGCAATTTTTCTCTCGAAGCTGGCCTTGGAGGATTTTATGAGGGATCGTAATTTTTTGCTAGTACTGATCAGAGATGCCTTCCCTATTAGGGATTTTGCTCTATCATGTAGTAGCTTCCTCCTTCTGTTGTACAGTTTATTTATGGCAGGGGTTCACCAGACTGGACGCCTGCCTTTGGATGATTGGGTCTTGGTTTTGTTTGGGATAGCATGATCCATGCATTCCTGGAGATGTCTGTAGAATGCATTTATATTGGATTCTGCAGTTTGGGCTGTAGTTTCCACTGGCCCTGGGGCCTTGAAGGATTCCACTTCGGTTTTGAGAAGTGAGAAGTTCGCTTTTGAGAAGTTTTTCACTGTGGTTTTCTGGGCTGGGGGTGGGGTCGGGATGTGGACATCCAGTGAAATTAATTTATGGTCTGATCTTACCAGTGAGGGATATACTTCTGGTGTGGAGCATAGAGTCCCCATGTTGGTAATGATCAGGTCTAGTATGTTGTCCCCTCTTGTGGGAGTGGTGACTAGTTGTTCCATAGCATTTGAGTTTATAATTTCCAGGAATCTTTGGGCTAAGGTGCTGGGGCTTGAGTAGTGCTCCCAGTCAATGTTTGGGTAGTTGAAGTCGCCCAATATAATGGTGTTCGGAGAGATCTTCATGTTCTCCAATGTTTTCAGGAAAGCTGAATGGGATTCCTGACTTTGAGAGGGTGGTCTGTAGTATGCTATAAACTGAAAAGCAGTCTTGCCCACTGTTAGTTGCACATGGATGGTCTCCGATACTTCGTGCAATGCCACTAACCTGGAGGTGTGGATATCCTTGATAAATATGGAAACTCCCCCTCCTTTTGTGGTTCGGTCCGGGTTTTGGGGCCAAAAAGCATGATACGAGGTATAGCCTGGTAGTGCTGGGGTGCTCTCTGGAGCCTTGAACCAGGATTCTGTCACTGCACAGATATCGATGTTCCCCATACTGAGGAGAGCTTTGAGTGCATGCATCTTGAGGTTAAGACTTCTGGCGTTTAGCAGCATTACCCTTAGTTTCTTGTTCCTTGTGCTGTCTATGGGGGTGGGTTTGACTTTTGAGCCTTGCCTAAAAAAGGCCCTATGGGGGTGGCAAGAGCCTTTGCCAATATCCGAAAGCCAAGTGGTGATAGGTGCAAGCCGTCCCTAGTGAAGCAACGTGGCTTGTCAAGCATGTCATCCCAGGCTGACAGACACTGGTTCCCCTTTGAATGACACCAAAATTTTAGCCAATTGTTAAAATTGATCATTTTGTCTTTGTACTGTGGCATCCTTCTAGGTGAGGGTAAGATGCTGCTCAAGGTCAGGGTCATACCAGCCTGGGCTACATGATCAGAGAGCTCCTCTATGTCTCTTTTCATGTAGTCCAGGGAGGTACGTCTCAGGTCATTCACACCAGCATGTACAATGACCGAGTCATATTTGTATTTGCTTTGGAGTGACCTGAGTGCTTGCGTTATGTGTTGGATCCTAGCACCTGACAGGCAGCTCACCGTGACCTTCTCTTTATTCAGCCTGGTGAGCGGGACGTCAGTGTGTCTGACAATAGAGTCACCTATAACAAGAGTATCAGGTGTGTTATTCAGCCTTAAGGGCTGTGGCTGCTTGGCACACTGACTTTGTGGGTTATGTGTTGTGTGTTTTTGTTTTGAGGTAGCGTTTGCTTGGATGTCTGCTTTGGAGGTCTCTGTTGCTTAGGTAGATTTTTATTTAGAGCCTCCGAGTATGTTTTTGTGTATTTATGTGTTTGGTTCACTGATGTGGTGGGACTATGTGATACTGGAATTGTGTTGTGTGAGGTTACCTTTTCCTCCTGGCTGCTTACACCAGTTTTGAGATGAGAGAGCTCAGCCTCCAGTTAGGATAAATAGTTGCATCTCTCACATATATTTGAACCTGTTTGGAGGAGGAGAGGGTTGTCCATGTACATGAGACAGTTGTAACATTGCCTCAAGATTCCCAGATTCACCAGCTGGACTGGAGAGGAAACCATTGACTGACCTTTGGACATGCTAGAGTAACAGGGAAACTGAATTTAAGATGGACCAATAGAGGACAGGGTAATCGTAGAGAGTATAAGAGTAAGTAGTGCTTATGGTTTAATAGTGCTAACTTGTAGGAATACTTAATTGGACCAGTGAAGGGCCTTAGAATGAGAATATGGTGTGTAAATTGAGAGATAGAGCAGTTCTAAGGGAAAAAGTGAAGAGCAGACTTTGTGGAGCCAGGAATAGTTTAAACCCAATTAGGCGGCACTGCCCGTTGTTGTGCTATGCTCAAAAACGCTCAGAACCGCGCAAAAGAGGGTTTTAAGAGAGGAAGATGAACGAGTTTTGGAATTGACCCAAAATGGCCAATAAAACTACAGTTTCAAGTCAGTAACCACTCCCACAGGGGCAGGCAAGCTGCTCAATGTTTTTCACTGCAACTGATCAACAGAGAGACTTTCCTTTAGCCCAAGCAAAAAATGGCCTCACAGAAACTTACAAACAGTTCAAGAACAGCAAGCCTGTAACTGAACTTTTTTAAATCTCAGAGAAGTGGGAAAAAAGCAAGATTTTTTTGTTTTTTTGTTTTTTTCAGAGATAGCAGTGGTTAACAAGTATCAACAAGTTATAACAGTGCAGTAAATTACCCCACACAAGAGTGCTAGGCCAAAGACAGATAAAGTGCAAGTTTTGAGAAAAAAAAAGATTTTAAAAATAAGTGCAAACAGGAAATTCAGTAAACAGCTCTAGGTTGTGCTCTAAATATAGTTACTAATGCAGAAATCAAATTTAACAAGCCAGAAAATGCTCAAAATAGGCGGCTATGCAGAAAAACTTAGTAAATAAACAGAGGAAAAATACTTAAAGTCTCAAAAGTGGCTCCTTTCTTCTCTCAGCGTTTTCTCCTCTTGGTAGGTGCTTCACCAACAGCCAACAAGCCTGAAAAGATGCCAAAACCACGAGGCAACCAGGTTTTAAGAGAGGAAGATGAAGGAGTTTTGGAATTGACCCAAAATGGCCAATAAAACTACAGTTTCAAGTCAGTAACCACTCCCACTGGGGCAGGCAGGCTGCTCAATGTTTTTCACTGCAACTGATCAACAGAGAGACTTTCCTTTAGCCCAAGCAAAAAATGGCCTCACAGAAACTTACAAACAGTTCAAGAACAGCAAGCCTGTAACTGAACTTTTTTAAATCTCAGAAAAGTGGGAAAAAGCAAGATTTTTTTTTTTTGTTTTTTCAGAGATAGCAGAGGTTAACAAGTATCAACAAGTTATAACAGTGCAGTAAATGACCCCATACAAGAGTGCTAGGCCAAAGACAGATAAAATGCAAGTTTTGAGAAAAAAACGATTTTAAAAATAAGTGCAAACAGGAAAATTCAGTAAACAGCTCTAGATTGTGCTCTAAATACAGTTACTAATGCAGAAATCAAATTTAACAAGCCAGAAAATGCTCAAAATAGGTGGCTATGCAGAAAAACTTAGCAAATAAACAGAGGAAAAATACTTAAAGTCTCAAAAGTGGCTCATTTCTTCTCTCAGCGTTTTCTCCTCTTGGTGGATGCTTCACCAACAGCCAACAAGCCTGAAAAGATGCCAAAACCATGAGGCAACCAGGTTTTAAGAGAGGAAGATGAAGGAGTTTTGGAATTGACCCAAAATGGCCAATAAAACTACAGTTTCAAGTCAGTAACCACTCCCACAGGGGCAGGCAGGCTGCTCAATGTTTTTCACTGCCACTGATCAACAGAGAGACTTTCCTTTAGCCCAAGCAAAAAATGGCCTCACAGAAACTTACAAACAGTTCAAGAACAGCAAGCCTGTAACTGAACTTTTTTAAATCTCAGAAAAGTGGGAAAAAAGCAAGATTTTTTTTGTTTTTTTGTTTTTTCAGAGATAGCAGAGGTTAGTGTTCGTAAATCCTCTTCAGTGCTCATTCTGTTTTACCTATATAAAAACTATGACAACCATAGCATAATGCTAAGTATATGATACCTGTTGTTTTGCAGTTACCATTATAGGTTCATAGGTTCATAGGTTTATACTAGGCTATCTGCCCTAAGGCATTTATAAGCCTAGCCCAAAGTTTTGTGGCGTAAGCCACCCCTTATATGAAAAAATACTGTGCCCATTAGTTTGTTGTGCCTCTGTCCAGCAGTGACACAGAGATGATTCCCGGGGTAAACCTACAATCTCCCATCCACAGGTCAAGATTTCTCTTGAACAGAGCCAGCGAGGTGCTCTGCCTCACATGGACCGGGATTTTATTCCACAGCATAGGGAGTCTCTGAGTGATAAATCTATCCCTCCAGCACATCCTATTTATATCCATGCTAAGGTTTAAGTTGCTTGCTCTAGTGGTTTTGGTGGATTTGGATTTTTTGAGGTGGAGCATGTCCATTAATTCCGGGCCTTGTATGTCAGGCACATGTCACCTCTGAGCAGACGGTATGCGACTGAATAGAGCTGGAGTTTCTTCAATCTGGCAGCATATGACAGATTTTGGAGTCCCTTTATCCTTTTGGTGAGGAACTTTTGGTGTCTCTCCAATTGCTGCAGATGTCGGGTGAGATACATCCCGAATGGGGCATTGTACTCGATCATTGGTCTGATAAGTGAAGAGTACAGGGAACAATGACCTCACTAGATCTGGATGTGAATCCCTTCATGATCAGGTGGGCAATGTAGAAGGTCTTTCTAACCACTTTAGCAACGTGAGTGTCAAAAGAAAGGCCACTGTCAACCTGGGTCCCCAGGTCCCTGATAAACTCTTCTGTGCTTAGTGGATTGCCACCTATATGGTAGCTTGGGGTTACCTTGTTTTTCCCGAAGGGTATGACTATACATTTTTTGTCATTTAACTTCAGGCCATGGCTCTGGCACCAGCTATCTGTTTCCGTGAGTCCCTTCTGAAGGATATCCGTGTCCGATGCACTTTCCACTATGGCACCCAGTTTGCAGTCGTCTGCAAACTTTGTCAGCCAAAGTCCTCCCATGTTGGCCTGTACTTCTGAGAAGTAGATGCCGAACAATAGGGGCCAAGGACCGAGCCCTGTGGGACACCACTTGTGACCGGCTTGGAGTCTGACATAGCGCCAGCAACTCTAACCCTGTGGGTTCTGTCCTTAAGCCAGTTTGCAACCCATCTTGTGACATATGGGTTTACATTTAAGCTGGTAAGTTTTTCTACAATACCCGAGTGGGGTATTGTGTCGAAAGCCTTTGCAAGGTCAAGGTAGGCTGTATGGACTGCCTTTCCCTCATCAATGGCCTTGGTGACTGTTTCGAAGAAGTCGACCAAGTTCAAAAGGCATGATCTGCCCTTGACGAAGCCAAACTGGGTCGGGTCCAATGTCTGCAAGTCCCCTATATCTTTGTTTATGAGCTCCATTATGATCCTCTCCATAGCTTTGCAGACTTAGACTTGTTAAGCTTATGGGGCGGTAATTACCAGGGTCCATAGAGGCACCGCCTTTGTGGAGTGGGACCACAGTTGCCGTACGCCACTCCTTGGGCATGTATCCTGTGGTAAGGCTGAGATTAAACACCTGCCTTATGTGCGGGTTTAATTCCTCATTTAGCTCGTGTAGCACACAGCCGGGGACACCATCCGGTCCCATTGATGCTATGTTTTTAGCTTTAGAGAGAGCAACTTTCACCTGCGCATTTGAGATGTCTGGGAGGCTACACTCCGCTGGGATAGTTATCTCTCCTTTAGGGGGAGAGGGGGGTGAAGTTTGCACTGAACCTGTCTGCCAGTATGTTGGCAATGTCTGTGGGTTCAGTGATTTTTGTATCATTTTGGACTAATTCTGAGCATATCTGGGAGTTTCCACCCAGGTTCCTAACATAGCTGAAAAAGGCCTTATGATTGTCCTTTGAATCCATGGCAATTTTTCTCTCAAAATTGGCCTTAGTTGATTTTATGAGTGCTCGTATTTTTTTACTAATAATGATCAGGGGTGACTTCCCTTTTATGGATTTTGTTCTATCATGTAATAGCTTTCTCCCCTTATTGTAAAGTTTGTTAATGGCTGGGGTCCACCAGACTGGACGTTTGCCCTTTGTGGAAAGAGTTTTGGTTTTATTTGGGATTGCCTGATCCATGCAGTCCTGGAGGTGTTCATAGAAGGCATTTGTAAGGGCTTCCACAGCTTGGGTTGTGGTTTCCACTGGCTCAGGGGCCTTGAAGGATACCACACCAGTCTTGAGTAGTGTGAAGTTTGCTTTAGAGAAGTTCTTCACTGTGGTCTTTTTTGTTTGGGGTGGGGGCGGGATGTGGATTTCCAGTGAGATTAGTTTATGATCAGATCTCACCAATGAGGGATATACTTCGGTGTGGAGCATTTTGTCCCCATGTTTGTGATAATGAGATCTAGTATATTTTCTCCTCTCGTGGGAACAGTGACTAGCTGTTCCATGGCATTTGAATTTATGAACTCCAGGAACCATTGGGCTAGAAAGTTAGGGCTTGAGTAATGTTCCCAGTCTATATTCGGGTAGTTGAAGTCACCCAATATGATGGTGTTTGGAGATACATTTATACCCTCCAGTGTCTTCTGGAAGGCTGTGTGGGGTTCCTGAGTTTGAGAGGGTGGCCTGTAGCATGCTACAATTTGTAGAGCAGTTTTGCCTATGGTTAGTTGCACCTGGATGGTTTCCGAAGCTTTGTGCGTTGCCACCAACCTGGAGGTGTGGGTATCCTTTATGAATATGGATACACCCCCTCCTTTTGTGGTGTGGTCCGGGTTTTGGGGCGGGCATGATATGAGGTAAAACCTAATAGTGCCGGGGTGCTCTCAGGAGCCTTGAACCATGTTTCAGTTACAGCACAGACATCGATGTTCTCCATACTGAGAAGGGTCTTGAGTGCGTGCATTTTGAGATTTAGACTTCTGGCATTGAGCAGCATTACCCTCAGTTTCTTCCCATTTTTGTTTTCTAGGGTGGTAGGTTTAGAATTTGAGCCTTGCCTAAAAAAGGCACTATGGGGGTGGCAAGAGCCTTAGCCAATATCCGGAATCCCAGGGGTGACAGGTGCAAGCCGTCCCTTGCGAAGCAGCGTGGCTCGTCAAACATGTCATCCCAGGCAGACAGACACTGGATCCCCTTTGAATGACACCAGACATTAAGCCAATTGTTAAAGCTGATCATCTTGTCTCTATATTGTGGCATCATTCTTGGTGAAGGAAGGATACTGCTCAGGGTCAGGGTCATACCTGCCTGGGCTACATAATCAGAGAGCTCCTCTATGTCTCTTTTCATGTAGTCCAGGGAGGTACGTCTCAGGTCGTTCACACCAGCATGGACAATGACTGTGTCATATTTGTACTAGCCGTGGTGTGCCCCGAGTGCTTGTGTTATGTGGCAGATTCTAGCGCCCGATAGGCAGCTTACTGTGACCCTCTCCTTGTTCAGCCTGGTGAGTGGGACGTCAGTGTGTCTGACTATGGAGTCACCTATGACAAGTATGTTTGGTGTTGTATTTGGCCTTAAGGGCTGTGACTGCTTTGCACACTGATTTTGTGGTTTATGTGTTGCTTCTGGGG
Organism: Protopterus annectens; assembly: GCF_019279795.1. Classification (NCBI taxonomy): domain Eukaryota; kingdom Metazoa; phylum Chordata; order Ceratodontiformes; family Protopteridae; genus Protopterus; species Protopterus annectens. Next base: position 1,327,263,517 of record NC_056743.1, read on the forward strand.
TGTCTTGAGGTAGCAGTTGTTTGGGTGTCTGCTTTGGAGGCCTCTGCTGTTTAGGTAGATTTTTACTCAGAGCCTCCGAGTATGTCTTTGTGTGTTTATGTGTTTGATTCAGTGGTGTGGTAGCATTATGTGAGGCTGGTTTTGTGGTGTGTGTAGTTGCCTTCCCCTCCTGTCTGGTCTTGCCAGTCCTGAGTTGAGAGAGCTCAGCCTCCAGTTTGGCTAAATAGCTGCATCTCTCGCAAGTATTTGTGTTATGTGGGAGGAGGAGAGGGTTGTCTGTGTACATGAGGCAGTTATAACATTGCCTCAAGATTCCCAGATTCAACAGCTGGACCGGTGAGGAGATTGACAACTGACCTTTGGACATGCTAGAATAATATTGGGCATTTCTTAATAATTGAAAACAAGGGCCAGTGGGGAGTGAGGGTGTAGTGCTTTTAATTTTTAGTGCTGACTTATATAATTGCTTTAATGAGCAAGTGCCAGGTAACTTGAGTGCAATGTGTTACAAGTAACTAAATGCAAAAACAACAAACAGTAACTTTCTTTCAAGTGAAACAAGGAAATAAGTACAGTAAGCAATGCAGATATCACTAGTGATCCACAGAAGCGCTGAGAAGTCGCGTATTAGGTGGAATTAGCGTTCCAGGGAAATAATTATTGAACTTGATGTTACTGTGAAATCCATTTTTGAGAGTTATGTGATTTTGACTAATGAAATAAGAACATAGTTTGTAGGTCTCACATTTTGTGGTACCTCTGCCTTTCCTAGATCTAACTGGTTGTGTAATATTACTTTCAAAATTTGTTTCAAATTATGTGCCATTTTATAAACAAAGAATGGCTCAGCTCCCAATTTGTTGTAAATTGTGCTATTTCATTTAATAAGAGACCAATCCTTCTTAATAATATTTTTGATATTAGTGGTTACATGTTTGTATTCTAATATTAAATCTCTATTATGCTTTTCACCCAAATTGGTCTGTGTGTCCATGGCCAGTGGGTCCAAATCATTATTAATATTACTTCCTAGAAGTGGTTTGTATTTATTACTCCATCCCTGTGTTATTTCATTTCTAATGTTGGAAGTGAATTGAGATGAATAACCTTGTTGTAAGAACATATGGTCAAAGGATTTAAATTCTTCCAAAAGATCATCTAACCTTGATGTAATTTGGGCATTACAAATATATTGTCTCTTGACTAAACTTGTTTTGTGACATTTAGTATTAAAGCTATCATAATGAAGATAGAAATTGCTGAACGTCAGCTTTCTGTATATTGTAGTTTTAAATCTCATTTCCTGCAAGTTAATGTTAGTATCCAAATAATTAATGCTTGTTTTACTGAAATTATATGTGAATTTAGGAAAAAAGAGGTGAAAGAGTTTAGTTCTTGAATAAAGTCCTCTATAATTTATACTGGATATGCCCATAAAACGAAAATATCCTCCAGGTATTTTAAATAAATTTTACAATACTGAAAATAATCTGACTTGAATACATGTTCTTTCTCCCATGCTAGTAAAACAAGATTTGCATACATGGAGGTGCATACTGTTTCCATGGCTAACCCTTTGATTTGTTTACAAAATTGCCTTTGTAAAACAAAAAAAATATTTTCTAAGATAATCATCATAAATTCTCTTAAAAGCTCTACTTCAAAATTTGAAAGAAAGAAGCATTCATTTCAACTGTTATGAAAAAGTTATATACCTTCTTCCTTGGGTATGTATGTAAAGAAGCATAATACAGCAATAGTTAGAAAGCTATTATGAGTAGACCAGAGACTGGGGGTAAGTCTACTAAGAAAGTCCCATGAATATTTAAGTAAGTGTGACTTATGATGAAACCAAGATTTTAACTTCTTAGCTATAAAAGCTGCCAAAGGGTATGTTTTAGAGTCAGCTACTATAGGTCTACATTTCAGTCTATCAGTACTCTTATGGATTTAGGGTATACCAAAAAACTGGGTAATGGGTTTCATAAATATGTGTGTAAATTTCCATCAATTCTTCCTTCCAGCATTAGTTCTTGTAGATATAAATCATTTTCAGCCTTGTCTACTATTCACAGAAATTAGTGTGATAATCAAGAAAAGCTGGCTTTATTTACAGATAATATTATTTTATATCTGATGAAACCAGAAAGGGACATTTTAGTGTTGTGGAGCATTTTAAGACAGTATCAAGTCTTTTCAGGATACAAAGTTAATGAAAATAAAACAAAGGCAATATCTGTAAACTATGTGTCCACAAAATTTGGCTCAGCAATATTTATATTTATGGGGTCATAATAAAATAAAGTACTTAGGGGTATGGATTAAAACAAATTTGTTATGGCAACAAAGGGTATGGTGGAAGAGACTAAACAAAAGGTAATACAAAAGCTGAGAGATTGAAATCTCTGTTTTATTGATATGGATAGCAAAATATAAGCAGTAAAAATGTTTTTAGCCCCTAAAGTTTGATATACAGATCATACATGTTTTTATCAACCAGAGAAGAAGTTGTGGATAGCAATTAATAAAGAGGGGAAGGATTTTATCTGAGAGGGGAAGAGGGCAAGCTGAAGAAACAAGGAGAGACTAGGATTTTGGATGCAGATACTTAAGGAATAACAATAACTATACGGAGTATTATATTCATTAAGTAGAGAATATTATATACATTAAGTAGCAGAAAGTATTCTAAGAACTAAGCCAACTCAGGAATGGAGAAAGGAGATTCTGCTGATAGGGGTGACTACAATTAGTGTTACAGAAAAAGGCAAGAGGGAGCTAGAAGTTACTTGAGAAAACTGACAAAGTAACCAGAAAGGTAATAGAATGGGAAGAGACCAATAATTCATGTGGACTATGGGTTAGAGATTGCCTTCCCAATCAAGGATTGATATAAGATTGTAGGCAAAGAGAAAGGAATAGTGGAATCCTATGTGGAAAAAGAACAGCACTGGTAGAGTTTTTAGTTGTATCTAGAACAGACACTGCTGTTAAAGATGGATAATTAGTAGGACATATAAAACATTGCATGGTAACTATAGGAATCAATCCAAGGAGGTTGGAAAGGACTGGGAAGAGAGACTGGATAAGCAATTCACAAAGAAACAATGGGGGAAATATGTATGGCTCCCGAATATGCAACAAAGTCTAGAAGATATAGGATCTTTGCTTAGAAGTGTTTGCATAGGTATTTCTATACCCCAAACAGAATCCAAATATTTTTCCTCAGGTAGATTGCAAATTTTGGGGGTATGATGGTGAAGAAAGAGACTGTGAACATATATTTGGGAGTGTAATGAGTTGGCACACATTAAAATTGTCAGCAGATTACTCTGTCAGAAATACTGAGTGAGCAAACTGGTGTAACTAAGGAAATTATTTTTTGAGCTGTGATGCATAATTGGAATGCCTAGACATACTAAGGCCTTGCTGAGAGATATTACTAGAAAATGGAAATCAAAAACAAAACCAACTGTATTAGAGGTACTGAATATAGTAACAGAGATAAAATAAATGAAAGTAGGATCTTTAGAAATGGGTAGGAGCAAATTACATAGAAAAATGGGAATTGTGGAAACAATGCATGTAGAATAATGTTTTGGAGGAGGAATGCGGTATAAGAGAAGGCAGGAACTGAATGACTTATGTAATATTTGACTGACAATAACTATATAGATTGTACGTGATGTATAATGTTTTCAGCTGAAAATATGTCAGTATGGTTTGTTTTCATTTATATAAATGTATGATTGCCTATGCCATTAGTGATAATTCCATAAAGATGTTTCTAGTTAAAAACATTTTGAATATGAGTTCATAGGTTCATAGGTGGGTACTAGGCTATCGGCCCAAGGGCCTACATAAGCCTAGCCAACAAGGTTCCCTGGCTTAGCAGATTAACTTGTGTTAAGCCTGTAATGCATTATTGTTAAGCAATGAGGAAGTCTAGATATTAAAATCTATTTAAGAAAGGCTTACATGCAAGTCCACTTGTCTGCGAGATGAGCGGGGGTGGAGCAGGAAGCTGATTTCAACTATTTCTTCTGAGCGTCACTTGCTCTATTTCACATGTTCGGCAGTGGCTCACAGGATTACAGGCATGGGTGAGCGTTAACATCCTTCAAGAGACAGAGCAGTCTGCTGGCGACCAAGCAGGTAGGTCATGCTGCTAGATGGTTTGGGGAAAGTTGTTTCTATAATGCATTTTAAAAAAAAAATTTCTTATGTTGGAGGAATAGCTGGGGTTATGGTATTGTCGGTGCTGTGGGGGTCTTTGATTTCTTGACTGTGCTCTGTTCATCATAGCTCTCAATTGTGTTTCAGAAGGTACAGAATTTTACCTCATATTTTGAACTGTTCCTCTCAAAACTGTGGTTTTCTTTTAAATCACAGAGCACTGAAGTAACTAAATGACACACATTTGGCATTTCAGACTTACCTGCTCTACAGTGTAGTGATACTGAGCACTGCTTAAAGAAGGTAGCATTAATGTTTCAAGGCTGTCTAGTCAAGATTCGTATATTTTCATAATTTTCAGTGATTATTTTGGACATTTTACGTTTGGTATACAAGTTACTTCAGTGTTGTTATTTTAGAACTTTAAGTTAGTTGACCAGCAGTGTAGTATGAAGTGGTAGCAAGAGAAAGTTGGTTACTATAATGATGGAAAGGGTTCAGGTGATATTGGCAAAACCTAGGCAGTTCTAATCTTTCCTATACCAGATACCTTTGGTTAGTAAGAGGTGAAGTATTTATACAATAAATATTAATAATGTTATAAATAATAACAAATACGAAAGGGAACTTAGGCTTTAGCTAGAAGAGACCCGCTCTTTTTAATTCATCACATAAATAAGTCACAGTCTTCCTTTATGTTAATGTCTAGTAGTGCTTTGTTGGGGCTAGTACAGAAATGTCTATTACAACAGGAAAGGACCATGTTCTGGAATTCCAAAGCAGCACTACACCCAGAACTTACATGGTGTTTTGGCATCATCTACTTGTCTTAGAGTTACTTAATATATTAGCCTTTCAATCATAGCATGGCAGGCAATTGTTTTACACACACACACACACACACACACATATATATATATATATATATATATATATAAAACAAAACTTTTGGTAATAATTACCCTTTCGTTAATGTATTATTTTATGTAGGTATCTAGGCTATTTTAAATTATTTATGAGGTGAGTGGTTTCATAACAGCTAAATGAAGTGTTTTTTTCTCTCACAGATTATTAATCTCTCAGATTTCAATTTCCGGTCCTTCATTTCTTCAGGTGCTCAAAGACAGATGGCACTGGATAACCCAAGAAGCCCAAGATTTATTTCCTAATTTAGAGGTGGCCCAGACACAAGATCAAGTTTTAGTTAGCAAGAAAAGATCCTTGCTAGTTGCAGAGGAGCAGACATTGCCTGGGTCCAATCCTATGAAGAAGATAAGGAGAAGGGCTAAGAAGGATACACCAGCGTTCGGGGGGCTAATTCAACTCCTGGAGCAGATGGCATTGCTGACATGAAGATAATGACTTACAATGGGCATCAGGGGTTGGGATAATGGATAGGAGTCAGTCAGCAAGTCCACCTTGAAGAGTTTTTCAATTCATTTCCTGCGGAGAGTAAGGCGAGAATATCTGACATAGTCTTGGGGAGGAATTTGGGTGCCACATCTGCATTATCTAGTAGCCACCAATGAAGGGGTTCTCTTAGTCCAGTCTCTTCACTATCTCTACTATCATAGCAGACTAGAGTTGTCCCTCCTATTCCAGCAACAGACCTCTTTGTCTGACCTTGACCTCATTATCTCTCAGTTTTTGTCTCCCATAGCCCCAACAAACCCTTCCACTACCACATCTCCAGGTTCTCACATTACTGTGCATGTCCTGGTGAACTGTAAGGAAAAAATATATAGAAGGGACTTTGTGGACTTATTTGACTTAGTTGATATCAATATTATGTGTTGTATAATCAATGCTGAGAATCCTGGGACAAAGGACCTAATGGCAGTTCTTGCAGCCATCAGCAAAAAAGCCTCTGTCAATTTTGTGACTAGGAACTGAGACATGTAGCCTTTAGGTTTTGTGGTATTTATGGATATTATAATGGAAAAACACCCCAGTCAGACACTACCATTCCTTGCCTATTTTTTGGCCATAAGAGAAGCTTTCCATGTAAAGGGGGGGGGGGGGTGTTACAGCTTGGGCATCACATGATCAGCAATTTATGAAACTTAAGGCCTTGAATTAATAATACTGCGGTGGTGGTGCTGCGGTAGTGTTGTCACCTCACAGTTAGACGTTGCCCGTTTGATTCTCAGTTAGAGCGTCTTCTGTGTGGCGACATGCGTGAATGGGCTTTCCTTCGTTGAAGGTGGTGCATTAGGCCCGGCAAGCCAGCACGTAAAAACTCTACTGCCAATCATTAGTGGACCAGAGTTCCGCTGTGGCGACCCCTAATCGGGAAAAGCTGAAAGACACAAACAAACAAAGGCCTTGGATAAATCTATTATACAACTGTGGTTAGGTTAGGCTTATAATGTTCTAATGACTTATTAATGACTTATTGCTCAATATCCACCTATAAACCTACTTTAAATATTTGGAAAAGCCAGTTTTTTAACGGTACCTTCTCCTATGGTCATTGGTTTATATTTTCTATATGTTTTAATATAGTATAAAGTGACATTTATATTGTATAGAGTGACTTAGTTATACATAACTGGAGTTTTAGTGTAATAAATGTTTAACTGTACCTTCATTTAGTTGTTTGCATTTAATTTTTCTTATGTGAACTTGTATATATTGGCAGACCAAACAAACTCTCAAACTTATCATACTGTGATTAAAACAGAAGTGTCAATGACAGGCACCCAGCCCAGTTTATAGATCAGGATGCAATGTTATTCAAGGAATGCTTTGTTAAGAAATAGCTCCAGTCTGTGTCAGTTATAGAAGACATGTTAAGGTACGGAGGGTTTTGCCATGGTAAACAGTAGGATTACCTGCATGTTTTATTTCCTGAGTTAACAGACTTATGAATAATGTATGCTATAAGTACTTAAACAGAGACCTAAGTGCACAAGTTGTAAATATGTTGAGAATGAGTTCAAGGGTCAAGCCAAAGACTTAAATGTCTCAATAAGAGGCCACTGTTCCCTTGGGCTGACAGTAAGAAAATTAATAACTCTGTATCTCCAGCTTCTCCTGCTTATGTAATGGGCTATGTCACGTCACCTCTATCTTAATTTTATTTTATGTGATACTCTGTTTCAAATTATATGAATCAGTTTTAGAAAACTTTTTCTATTTGAATAAGCATGAACCTACTCATTGTAATGCTGCTATTTACTGATAATTGTGCAGCTTTTCTCTCAAGATCTCCACTGAAAAGGAACATTTCTTGGTCCAGTTGGACTTTCCTGGAAAACAAATGTCAAATCAATAAATAAATGAATAAATAAATAAATAAATAAATAAATACATAAATAAAATCTGCTCAGACTGATGGCACTTTTTTTTTTAAACCAGTCTTCTCAAGGTCTGTGCTGAAGATTTTGCTTAAAGTATCAGTAGGCTGATGAGGATGATATAGGATGAAGTGGGTGAAAGGGCAGAGTCAAATAAAGTACTAAATGACCCACTATGAAGGTAGGTAACAATCTAAATAGTAACTATTTTAGTAAGTCTAAGACTCTTAGATGCTCATGGAACTGCTGTGTCAAATGCCCTGGGCAGGTCACTGAAAACAGCTACAGTCAGTAAACTTTTATCTGTACCTCTGTACAGTCTTTAAGGGCAGGAAGTCCGAGCGGTAACCTCCAACACGACTGCGAATGAACAGACAAATCCAAAATTAAATAAATATTTTTAATAACACACACACACACACACACACACACACACACACACACACACACACACACACACACACACACAAAGAAAACAATCCAAAGATTAAGTGCTTTCGGCCCACCCAGGGGACTTCATCAGAATACTATTTTGGGAATATCACTTCCTTAAATGCTAATTGTTCCTGTTTCAAATGTAATTCTGAAACATTCAGTTAAAAACATTTTAAAGAGACATACACAATACATACAGGGTAACAAAAAGTTTTTCCTAATATCATTACTTTCAATAACTACAAGAACCATAAGGTAAATTAAAAAGAAAACTTACTTTAAAATTCATATTCTCATAAAACGTTTCCTAAATTTCATACAACCAATCAATGAATGTGTTTTTATATAAAAATGGTGTTAAGTAAGTAATCCCATGCTGAAGAAGACACAAAATATTATTATTTAAAATTATATAATTCTCAAGCTAATAAAAAGTATACTTTTTTCATAATTTCATGGCTCTTAGCTTAAGTGCTGGTTGCAAAACTATATTGTCATCTAACCACAGGGGTTTATTTTACCTATGTAAAACCCATCACACACAGAGCATTTAGCCATGCATATAATACCCAATCACCCACAATTACCTTTCTTAAAAAAACACTCTAGAATTCAAACCATTGTTTAATATGATACTATTTTTTTTTCCAAAATATAGGGACACTGTATACAGGACCCACACTTAATAGTGCCCTTCCTTGCCTTTTCACCTTTCTTCAAGCTTGATCCTTCTAATAATTTTTTAAAATGAAATAAAGTTAGAAGTTTTCGTTTTTTTTTTTCTTGAATGCTTGCCCTTTATTTTGGAAGCCAGAGTGGCAAACTAGAATGGGATAAAGGGGGGCAGATGCCATGGGTACAAGTTGTTAGAGGTCACAAATGGCATATGTAAATGGGCTCAGAGTGTACAATCAGCATTGCTTAATAAAGTTACAAAAATTTTGTAGCTTCATAAAGCTGATATTGCAATTGTGGTCATGGCTGAAGGTGGTAGCAGAGTGCAGACAAGCAGAGATACTATAACATAAGCAAAATCAAAGCTGCTCAATGAAAAGTAGGCACGGTTGAAGATATGCTTATTTAGATGTAAAACAAATGCAGATTCCAGTAACTTAGAGAGTGAATGGAAGGAGAGCTAGGCCTGTAGGTAGATATGAAGATTGTTTGGGGAAGGGGATTACTACAACACATCTATTATAATCACATTTACTGTTTTAATAACAATAAAATCAGACCAAAAGGGAAAAGGAATACAAATTGAAACAGAAATCAGTGTGCAGGTCTATATACAGATATAAATAGAAGATATAAATAGAAAAGAATCCCAGTAATTACATTTTAAATCTAGTGTAAGTGTAAATCTTGTAAAAATAATTACCCCATGTAAACACTATTGACAGTGGTGGAAAAGGTAAGGTAACCAAGATCATTTAACAGACATCTTTTGAGTGTTAAACCTGTCATGGCTATTTACCAAGTCTCTTTCAATAAATATCATGTTGTTTTCAGCTATGTTATTACTTTTTATCCTAAAATCATAATGAGAAATAGAGAAAAGTTTCCTTTCTGGAGGGACCATTGTGATACCCAAATTATTACCAAGAATGAATAGCAATGGGATAGTTGTATTTTGCATACCCATAATTTATTCCATAATTCATGCAACTCCATTTTCAGAAGAGAAGTTCAGGACATTCCTAGAACATATGAGACAAGTCCTCTATTCCTCCCTGATAACATCACCAACACAGAGATTTTCCAGTGTTATATATTCTGGAAATCCTGGCTGGGGTATAAAAGTACATAAATAAACAATGCCAGTCAAAGAATCTGTACTTATGGGACTTGGTAGCTTATCTGGGGATTGATAAAAGTCTGACCTGTGTGTCCTCAAGAATAGTAATATTCAACTCTGTGTTTTAAAGAACCCTAAATTTATTAGTTAAGTGGGATATCTTCCCTATTGTAAAAAGAGGAAATCACCCACTTTGTAGTGATTTGGCCTGTTCTCATCCACACCTACCACTGGAACCACAAAGACTAGTCATTTTTCATTGTCCTAGCCATCTTCATCTTGTAGACAAATCCTAGAAGTGTACTACATCCTGATCTCTAAAAACCATATTTCCTTTGAAAGTCGTGCCAGGTGAGATTAACATCACCCTTGAGAATATGTTCTCAATGTCATGGTTGAGGGTAATGGCAGAACTGCTGGGAGATTATACCTGTTTCTAAACCCCAATTCATAGGGGATGAAAATTATCTTAAAACTCCAAAAAATGAGAGTTATTATCTCACTAAACATGGCAAGGTTAGTATGGTATTATCTCACTAAACATGGCAAGGTTAGTATAGTATACTCTAAATTTCACTTTGAGCAAACTTTCATACAAAGCCAGAATACCTCCCCCATTTGCTCCAACATAATTGATTCTGTATTGAAGTTTAACCTTCAGCTAGTAATCAATGCAAACCTTTAAGTCTGGCTGGCTTGCAATATAATTCTGGAAGTGTCCCAACCTTCCAGCCAAACTAGGGAAAGAAAGGCCTTCCCACAATTCCTGGCGTTTGTCTTCTTTCCAGATAAATGAGGTAAGTATCCTTTTAACAGTCAGGGAAAAGTCTTTTGAGAATGGTATTGATAGACCCTGAGAAGCATATAATATGTGTGGTAAAACAATTCAGATGATAACTTGAATACTTTTTGAAGATCTAAATAGAGATTCTTCCAATTTTGAGCAAAATATTTAATTTTGGAAATAATGTTCCCATAGGTAAGGTTTACTGTGTCAGATAAGGAATTGGCTATTCTAACCCTCAAATATAACATAAAATTAGGCCACTCCAAAAAGTGATATTAACTATGTAAATTATGGGAGGGTTCATAATTAATCCTATTTCTGTTTTATTAAAACTCATCTTATATCTAGAAGCCATACCATATTGCTCAAGTTCTTGGAAGACTCAAGGAAGATCCCTCTCAAGTTTGCTCAGATACACCAACAAGTCATTCACATACAGGGACAGGTAGACTAGATAACCATTTATTTTGTACCTAGGGTCTGGCAATGTCTATAGTCTATATATAGAATATATTCTGTAGAAGTTCTAGGTATAATGCAAACAATAGGGGGAAAAAGGGCATCCCTGTTTAGGACCCCTGTCCAAGCTAATACCTGAGGAGAGTCTAGGGCCTATTTTTTATCTAATATATACACCACTATACACAGAATGTATAAGGTCCATCAGCTTTTGAGGCAACTCAAAATAACCCCAGCACTTTGAAAATAAAATGCAAACTCATTCTACCAAATGCCTTTGCTGCTTCATAGTTGGCTAGAAGAATGGTCTGCTTTTTTTATATGTGTGGTCAATCAGACAAGAGATTTTTAGTATAGTGTCGAAAGGAGACAATACCCTAATTGTACATCCCCTTAGGGTTCTATGTGCACATGGCAGGGGAGGAGAAAGTGGTGAGACCCAAGAGCAAAAACCTCCACTACAGCAATCCAAGTCACCTAAAGTTCCACGTCAACCCCAGCCTTGGTGGATAAAGTGGGGGAGAATAAGAGGGGTAAGTAGACCCAATAATGGACATAGGCACTGGGATGCACTGATGCTGGACTGCATGGGGAAAAATAATGGAAAAAAAATCCATGCCCAATATTCATCTGCAGATGGCTCCCTTCAGTTTCTAAAACTGAGAAAGAAGGACATATCCCAGTAGGTATCCCATTTATATGCACCACTGTAACTCTGACTAACCATAGAAAAAAATAGGGAAAAAAAAATATGTCCAAAGACAACACAGGCAAAACAGGTCAATACAAAATAAGTCAATAAAATAACTGCCAGTGTGTTGACATCTTGTTCAGATGCAACAGCAAAGCCCCACACCCTATTCTGGAACATAACTCTTAAATAATCTTTCTGAATTAAACAACAATTAAAAGTTATAGTCAAGGTCTGATGTAAAACCAAATTATTGCCATCCATCTTTACTAAGAAGCGTACAAAGTGCAACAATCTGCTTATAATGAAAAAGCTGCCCTTATGGAGGCCATCTAGACTGCTGCTGTACTTGCAAGAGAAACAGCAAAAAAAGAAAAAAATCTCCTAAAATACCAAATAGCACTGCCCATCCACCTGAGAAACATAAAGAACCCAAAATAAAAAAAAAAACTCACTAACCATGGAGGGTATTTATTTTTTACACATTGTAGGAGGGTGTTATAAGGTGAAAGACTGAATATCAAACCAAACCAAACTCCAGTCAAAAATATAGACTTAGGAGTACTTTCACCCCATCCCTCATGTACTGATCAAGGTCTGCATTTATAGGGCAGGGTGGTTGTTGTCATGTTATGTCTGTCCAACATTCACTTTTTGAAAAAGAAATTCAGGTTCTGTTGTCTGTTTTAAAGGAACAGAAAAATTGTCTTCAGAAACCCAAGGAACTCTGAAAGGCAATTCACGTGTCTTAGTTGCTGTTCCTCAGTTTGCACTTTGCAGTCTCTGGAGAATGGAAAGTAATAAGACCACTAGACGAAGTATCTTTTTGGATGCAGGGATGCACAAGTTTATATTTCCATTTGTTAGTCCCACAAATTTTAATGGTAGGGTGAAATAAGTCCTCTGCCTCCACGTTTCAATGGTGTAATTACGATTACAGTAAATTCTTGAGTCTTGAAAGAATAAAGCTTTACATGGAGACCACAAAGCAGATATGATCCTATCCTTTATATGGTGTGTCTTAAATCTCACCATGATTGGATGAGACATCTTATCCCTGAAAGACTATGGTAAGATTAAAGGTATGTTCAAGTTTAATTTCCTCTGCAGTGATCTGAGAACATGCTGCCAATTGAAAGTTCTTGAAATTAGCACAATCCGAACCCACCACTTTCTCAAGAAAACATGCAGTCCTTAACTTTTTCCTCTGGCCCTCTCTATCAAAAAGTCTAGTTGGTTATCCAGATCTGTCCACTTATGATTAGTTGCCCTTAGAACAGTATTCCTTTTGGCGATCTGATCTGTGTGTGGTCAAATTCTTTTCTGTCTCTAGGTGTTTCAAATCTGAATGCTCCATGTACTGAAATAACACAGAGTTTATTTTCTACAGCTCAGACATAATTAGATTTAATTTTGTGTCATACAAAGAGCTAT